>NW_024582533.1:352867-375188 GCF_018398535.1 Haplochromis burtoni | reverse complement strand
CATTAAATGCAAAAAGACCATTATGAATTGTCATTATGAATTTCAGTTATCCATCTTCATTTAATGCTGGTGAATTAATGTTTTTTAAGCATTAAAACCCACAAAGTTTGGCCAAAAAACTGTACAAATTACACATATATTCTGTCTGGTTTTTATTGACCTTCATGCTTCTTCTCATCATAGACTATCAAGACTCCTGCCAGACCAGGAATCTGTCCATCACCACTGCAAACAAGAAGGGGCTCAGGGCACCTTATGTAATGACACATCATGCCTAAACCTTCTACCAGTAGCTGCTACCACAGACCTCACTACTGTCTTGCTGTCATCATTCATGTCTTTCATCACCCTCACACTCTTCTCTTTTACTTCTGACTTCCTCATGCAGGACCACAGTTCCTCTCCTCGCCGGAGGAGGGCCCGGGTAATTGAGACATTTCATTGTGGGCGGTGCCGAAGCTTTCGTAACAAGTTTCAGAATCAAAGTGTGTTGTGGTGCTGGTGCTCGTACTGCTGGTGTAAAAGGTTTTAAACGAATTACGGTACGCTGTGGGCTACATATAACGCAGGCTAAGGTCAGACTTTTCTTTGTGAACTTTTATTTATGCCTCAGCAACTCGCTAGTTTATGCTAGCTAAGAGTATGTTAGCTAGCACTCTGCTGTCATGGTTGCTAGGGGTCCTGGCTGTAGCTTGAACGAGTACAAACAGCAAGTGCTATATTTCTGTGAGTAGCTACCAAGCTTCTAATCATTTAGCAGGCTACAAGTTGGTGAAAGCTCCGCCAAGCTGTGCTCGATTTGTCAGGTGATTAGGAAAGGTAGTCGAGCGCAGATGAAATCGATATGACCGCTTATCAGCTGGAGAGTTTTGTTACAGTAGAAAACCGACTGCTGGGAAATCTAATAAGAGAAATGCCCTGTAAGCGGTCACTAACTCTCTTATGTTTGCTCAAAGCTTAAGCTTTTGAATACCGGATTAATGGTTTGTCATTATAAAATAGTGAGCAATAGAAAATAATTTTTAGCCACATTACAAAAGCGGGAAACAGAAAATGTTAATTTTAAGAAAATTTAAACAGTCCACTCTGCCAAAATAATGAAATTAACTGTTCATTTCATTTAAAATTTATTTTTTTTGAATGTATTTTCTTTGTACATTTTTGCAGATGGCTTCAGCTCTGGCAAACAGGGCAATGGGAGCCATCACGGGATCAGCAGTGGCAGATGCTGCAGGTATTAATAGTGTCACACTTGTTTTACATTGATGATCTATGAAAGTAATCATGCTTGTGTTTAATAACTGGAAAGACAGTTTTTATAGGGGACTAAAATGCCGTTCTGTGAAACACTCAATATCACCATACTACTTCCATGGCAGGGTTAGTTTAGTGGTGCACCTGATTAATTGATCATCACAAGTGTGAGCAACTCAGGCACCTCAAAATTGGATCATGCAACAAGACAATGATCCAAGGACAGCATCAAATCTCTTAAAAAAAAAAAATCGCTGGAAAAATAAAAGAATCCACGTGTTGCGATGGGCCAGTCAAAGTCCAGACCTCACCCTGATTGCAATTCGATTATGGGACCTTAAGAGAACTGTGCATAAATGAAAACAGACATCAATGAACTAAATCAATTTTGTAAAGAAGAGTGGGCCAGATTTCTTCCACAACAATGTGAGAGACTGATAAACTCTGTCGCCTGTCAAATGTGTCAAGACTATAACTTTTGAGCTGCCATAAGGTTAGCAGGTATCTTTCAGCTGAGCTGAGAGCTTCCTGGTTTGAGTTGAGTACTCAGATCTTCAGGTTGTACGAGTAGAAGTAGATTTTCAGTCCGTCCTTATTTTTAACACATCTCCTTAGGTTTTGAGTAATGTCAAGGTTCAGAGTGTAATTATCTTGTCTCTTGCAGCACAGCCTCTCCACTGGGTGTACGACCTCCAGAAGTTAAAGGGGATCCTGGCTCTGAATCCAAACCCAGAATTCCACCCTGAGTCCGCTAACCCTTTTTACAGGAGGGAGACTGGCAAGCAGAGTTGCTATGGAGACCAGGCATATGTCCTGCTGGAGTCCCTGTCTGAATGTGGAGGTAGTGCTGCTGACTTTATCCCTAAAATTAAACTAAACTTACATTTCTATAGGTCATAGTAGGTTTCAGATTACTACTATCTACAGCAAGCGAAGTTATGCAGTTGATTCAGTTTGTTTTTTCTGTTTGTCAGTAGAATTATTGATAAAGTTATGGATGGATTTGCTTTAAATTCTACCAGAAGTAGCACTTGGTCCAACATAAAGGGATTAACTAGAACTGGACACATGAAATTGCCTCATATCTGTACAAGTGAAATAAGGAAAATAGAAGAAAGTGGGCTGTCCTCAAAGAAATATTACGCATTACTCTAGATCCACATATTCTGCATGCAGGGACTCAGTTCGTGCAGTGTGTAGGGAGTTTTCACACACTGTCTAAGATGCCTGATCTCTCTGACCAGGTCTAAACATTGATGACCTGAAGCAGCGCACACTGAAAGTTTTTGGGCCAGGATCAGAGTATGACACGCCCGTCAATGATCCTTACAGAGAGAGGGGAGGTAAGAGAAATCTTGGAGATATCCCTGAGGTCCGTTACCTTTTTGACAAAATATGCAATTTGGACTTCTGCAGGGCCAAGACCTCAGCTGCCCATCGATGGGCCGTGGAGACATGCAAGTTTAAAGAGCTTCCTGAAGAATGTGGATGCAGGCAAAGAGGAGACGGGTAAAGCTTCTGAAATTATTCACAGTTTGACGTTATGAAGACAAACATCTCTAACCTAAATACGTGCTGGTTTCCTTCAGGTTGTGAGAACGACTGTCAGATTGATGGAATAGCCAAACTGGCTCCTATAGTGGCTTTTTATGCAGGACAGCCCGATATGCTGGAGAAGGTGGAACAGGCCATCCGTGTCACCCAGAACAATGATGAATGTGTGGCAGAGACTCTAGCAGCAGCGAGGTCAGGACATCTTCCAGCACACCAGTTTCACTTATTTACACATGTTGGATTAGAATTGGCTATTTAAGCGTTAATAATAAAACTTAGTTTTTAACCTGGAAACCACAATAGACTATTACGGTAGATCTGGTAATTAAAATTGGGCATAATAAGAAGTATTTGGAGCAGAGAGTATAAAAATAGGGAAGAGAACACATTTCACATTTTAATAAACTGATCAGCCACATGAAAGCTGAGTGTCTCTAAAGATCATTCCAGTTTGGCTGCATGGTTGATTACACCTTTCTCTGTAGTGAGGCAAAATCAGAACACATATTTAATACTGTTCTACAAAGATGTATAAAGAAAAACATAAAACGGAAATGCTCCACACTGACTTCTTTTCCCAGGTTTCTGGAACATTTCATCCTGAATGGTCCAGATCCAAAAGCCTTGGACGCAGTGCTCAATCAGCTGAATGACCCAAACAGAAAGCAGCCTCAAGATTTAGACAAAGCAGTCATCGGTACGTGAGGCCAGCAGCATATTTCCTTCCCTGTGTTAAAGTCATGAGACCGACTCATGTGATCAAAGAGTTTATTTTACCTTATTCTCTGAAGGTTCAGTTCCAATGCGACATAACGATTATAGGATAAAGAGATATGCAGAGAGTTATGTTTAGTATTTTAGTTAATATCTTATCTTATGTGTGACTCACTACTGCACCCTCTCTGCCTGATTTCAGGACACATCCACCAGGTGAAGGAGAATTTATCCAAAACTCCGCAAGAGCTGATCCCCTCTGTCTTCACAAATGCATGAGGTATCTTTGATAAGCTCCTTCAACCTCTGCCATCAGTGTAGCCCTTAACAGTAACGTGGTAAAAAAGCGGTATGTATAATTTGGATAGCTGTGAGACAAACCAGGAAAAATGCCTTCATGCCATTCACATCTGCCTCTGATGTTTCAGGTTTGCCCGGTGCGTTCCAAGCCGCGCTGCACGGAGTCCTGACAGCCACTCGCTATGAGACGGCTGTCAGAGACACCATGAGCTGCGGGGGATGCACCTGCAGCAGAGGATCCTTCATAGGAGCCTGTCTTGGGGCTCAGGTGGGGCTGTCTGCTAATCTAATATATTCACGTGCACATATTTTAAGTTTGATTTATGAAATGTTCTGTTCTCATTTTTCTAGGTCGGACCTGAGGGAATCCCGGAGTCCTGGAAGTCCAAGACCCTGCAATACGACTTGGTGTTGGAGCATACCAAGAAGATAACCAAACACCTGTCGGCGTAATGCCTTTTAAGAAGGCTTAGAGAGAACGGTGTGACAAACTGTCGAGCTTTAACAGAACAGCGAATGATGGTTCCTGTTTAAATGTCTGGATGGCAGGAGCCAGATGTTTTTGTTTCTGTTAAAGTAAAACAGGTTGTTCACATGTTCTGTGAGAAGATATGGTAAAGATCATCATTATTTCAAAAATGAATTACTATTTAAATTACTATTTCTGGACTATATATGTGTCATTTAAGCATTATTCATATTGACAGTGCGATTTGTGGTCCAACACAAAATATAGGAGTTTAGAGAAAAAGAGTCCATGCACCACAGTTTTTGCAAATGATGTTTTTCCAATATCCAATACTGCATTTATGTAAAGCCACAAGTTGTATGAAGAGCCCATAAACTTCAGCAAGCACATCAGAGATGTAAAGGCCATCAATAAAAAGACAAATAATACCTTCCTTTATTTATTTTACAGTGTGCTTTTATAACTCACACATCTGTCTTTCCTTTTAGTATTGAATGAAAATTTCCTTTGAAGCTGAAATAAACTGCTGTACTTAGCCTTCCAGTGCCAGTATCATAAAATTAATAAAACATTAACAGGAGCTGATTGTATGAGTGTACTGAGATTCCATGTTCCACATGGAGGTCACATTTTTCTTTTATGTAATTTAAAAAATTTCAGCAGCTCGAGCGTGGATTTCATTTACACCAGATGAATATTTTGTAATCTCTTTTAAAATCTATAACCACACCAAATTAGTTAATAAAACAGGACGCTGTGTGAAATGTAATTAAACACAGAATGCACTGATTTGAAAACTGCATAAACCCACATTTTATTCACAGAACACAGAGAACATATGAAATGTTTAAACTGAGAGGATGTGCCATTATAAGACAAATAAGGTTTTAAATTTGATGACAGCAGCATGTCTCAAAAAAGGGTAGGCATGAGGACAACAAAAGACTGGAAAAGTAGGTGGCACTGAAAAGAAACGGGTAGAGGAACATTTTGGAACTAATTAAGTTAGCTGGGAACAGGTCATTAACAGGACTGGAAATAAAAAGAGCATCTTAGAGGGGCAAAGCTTCTCAAGTAAAGGTGGGCAGAGGTTCACCACTATGTAAAAAAAAAAACTATAAATTGTGAAACAGTTTTATAATAATTTTCATCCCAATGGCTTTGAATCATCTACAACACATAATATCAAGAAACAGAGAATTGTGGGACTGCACTCTGAGCCAGTGGCACTGCATTAAAAACAGGCATGATTCTGTCATGGAAATCACTGCCATCCACAAACACAGGTGAAAATGCTATCATCTTCTTGCGGCCACAGCTCTTTTGAAATTGAGTGAGACATAGTAAAAAAACTGTTTTGTGGTCAGACTAATCGAGATTTCGAAGTTCTTTTTGGAAAAGAAAACATCAGTACTCAGTTCACAAACCTGATTTTCCAATCAGGTCTATGAGCGTGCATTAGTGCATCTGGAACTGGTAGGCTGCACATCTGGTTCCATCAACGGAACTCTGCTACCTTAGGGCGAGAAGCGGTGAGCACCGTGGACAGGCCTGAGTGAAATCAGTAAGGAAATGCGCTTACTGACCGACATCCCTGGTGTGGTGATGTCGGTGCTATATATATATATATGTATGTATGTATGTATGTATGTATGTATGTATGTATGTATGTATGTATGTATGTGTGTGTGTGTGTGGAAGTGGTGTTGTTTCAACTTTGCTGTTTGGCACTGTTATCATACATGCGTTATTCATACATGTGCGGCCACATGTGTATGTGACCCACGAAAATTAAACTGTAATTTTCTTCACACGCGCTCTCGCGGGGATTGTCTACCACAGAATTGTCCCGCTACAGCTGCCGTAGCTGTGTCTGACGAAAGCGTTTGGTACTTACTACCTGGGAGTCAAACATGGCTAGTAAGGGGGGGAAACAAAGTCGGTCGGCGTCTGGTCTTTCATGTAGAAAAGGTGCAGGAGACCAGGAGGAAGAGGAACAGCCGCTGCAGGCGGTTTTAGTCGCTGACAGCTTCAACCGGAGGTTTTTCCCAGTGACCAAAGACCAGCCGCGGGTAGGCAGTGAGCTAAGCTAACCAAAATGCTAATGGAGGCTAGCTTGTGTCCATGCTGTAAACAGTGACAGGGCATCACTCACACGGATGATGAAAGCATTTTAATCAAACAAAATTTGAACTCGTGCTTGTTGCTGTCTGTACAGTAGTTGCTAAAATGAGAGAATCACGCGAGTCTCGGGATTGTTTAGCTCCACTTAACTGTCAGATTTTCATTGATGACAGGCGCTGCTGCCGCTGGGTAACGTTGCCATGATCGACTACACCTTGGAGTTCCTCACTTCTACTGGAGTGCAGGAAACATTTGTATTCTGCTGCTGGATGGCCAGTAAAATCAAGGCGCACTTGCAGTGAGTTTCCCTGCTACTGTGTGTGTGAGCTTTTGTTTTCTGAAGCTTATTGTATTAAAACTTATGAATATTGTGTCTGACAGGAAATCAAAGTGGTGTCGACCCAGTTCTCCAAACACAGTCCACATCATTACTTCGGACCTGTACCGCTCCCTTGGGGATGTGCTACGGGATGTTGATGCAAAGTCCCTGGTGCGCTCAGACTTTATATTGGTTTACGGAGATGTGGTATCCAATATTGATATCAGCCAGGCTCTGCAGGAGCACAGGTAAAAGTCCACCGGCCAGCCTTTTTCTACATGAGAAATGGTGTTTATCTAAGTGTTTCCACAAGGCTTTGTTTTTGTGCACTTAAGGCATCGCCGAAAGATGGACAAGAACATCTCAGTGATGACCATGATCTTTAAAGAATCGTCGCCGGGTCACAGGTCTCGTTGTGAGGAAGACGACGTCATTGTGGCAGTGGACAGCAAGAGCCAGCAGATTTTACACTATCAGAAGACACAAGGGCTCAAGAAGCTACAGTTTCCAATGGTAAACAGTTGTATCTTTGGCAGTCTGTTATATCTTTGATGCATTTTGGGGTTCGATTGACTTTTTGAGTCTTTGTCGTACTTGCAGAATATTTTCCACAGTGGAAGTGAGGAATTTGAAATCAGACATGACCTCCTGGACAGCCACATCAGTATCTGCTCCCCGCAGGTTGGTTTTGGTCCACACAGGGGAAATATTTAACTGTCATTGTTGGCTGCAGTAACATTTTTGTTTTTGATGTCATTTTTTCAGGTTGCTGAGCTTTTCACTGACAATTTTGACTACCAAACTAGAGATGACTTTGTTAGAGGGCTTTTGGTCAATGAAGAGGTACTATGGAAGCATTATTATGCTGAAATTTGAATAATGCCACAAAAAATATTTAGAGCATTTCTGACCCTTGTTCATTTTCTTTGTTTAGATTCTGGGCAACCAGATCCATGTGCATGTCACACAGGACGGATATGGTGTCCGAGTGTCGAACCTTCTAATGTATGACTCAGTGTCGTCTGACCTTGTGCGGCGGTGGGTCTATCCCCTGACCCCCGAGGCCAACTTCACAGACCAGGAGGGACATAGCTGCACATACTCTCGCCACAATGTCTACAGGGCGTCTGGTGTCAGCCTGGGCCATGGCAGCCAGATGGAGGAGAACGTTCTTATCGGCTGTGATACCAGCATCGGTGCCAACTGTTACATCTCGAACAGTGTCATCGGTGACAGTTGCATCATAGGTGAGCTCTCTGGCCAGCACCACTCAAACTCAGTGCTTCAATTTTTAAGTTATAGAAGTGTAGTTAACATTTTTCTTTTTTTATTGGTTCACTGCAATAGGTGACAATGTAGTCCTGGATCATGCCTACATCTGGAATCATGTTCACATTGCCAGTAATGTGGAGATCATCCAGTCTGTCATCTGCAACAAGGCTGAGGTCAAAGAGGGCGTGACTCTTAAGAAACAGTGTGTTCTAGCATATGATGTAAGCTCCACATCAGCTTTTATATCCGATTGCAAAGCAAACTCTGTCTGGTGGCAAATTGATGTTGCATTTTAAAGGGGTTTAAGGATATTGCATTTTGACTGGCAAATTTTCCATTTTTCTTGACATTTCTTTGCTCCTTTTTAGAGAAATCATAAGCAGATTTGACAAAAACTGTGAAAGGATCTAAAATGGCTTGTTATTGCAGAAATATAACTGCAGCAAATATCTGGTTCTTAACTGGATTTAGTGTAGTAGCTGTGACCCTCTGGAGTCTAGTAGAGATGCCACAAATCTGGGCAAAAAATAATCTGATATATATCCACTGCAATGCCACACTGTCAGATATTGAGCAATACTGATAGAAGGATTTTGGTTTTAGCATCTGTGCAAAGTTCAGCCAATCAGTTGGTTGCCTGTGTCCTTCATATTTAGTCTTCTGTGTTCTTTTTTTATGTCCAAAAGTAGCTTTGATTTACGCTAAAAGAGAATGATTTTACTAGTCTTAATCAAACTGGAAACAGGGTTTCAGATTTGGCTTACAGTCTGCTGGCTGTTGCTCCTTTGCACCTTCCTGCTGCAAAAGTAATTACCCACAGTAGTAGTACAAATATATAGCTATTTGTACACGCGCTTAGTTCAATGCATGAAATCAGGGACGTGCATTCAGTGATCGTCTTGTAAAACGTCATCAGATATAAAGTCAGATTTGCAGTATCTGCGTATTTGAATGTTTCTACGAACTGTTTTACAGGTGGTAATTGGACCAAACATCTCTCTACCAGAAGGCACCGTGGTGTCTATGCACCATCCAGAGGAGGAAGAGGAGGATGACGATGAATTCCTCAGTGATGACGCTGACGTTGGCCAAAGATCGGACAAAACCAAACAGAAAGGTGTGTATTAAGTCTGTATTAGATCAGTTTATATGTTATCAAGCTGCTTGATGTGAATGTTCTCCTGTCTTCCAGTTTTCAATCCTGCAGAAGTTGGAGCAGAAGGAAAAGGCTACATCTGGAAGGCCAGCAGTCTGGATGACACAGAGGAAGAGGAGCTGTCGCAGTGTCTCTGGGGTAGAGCAGCAGTTCATCGTCATGGAACTGGCATTTCCCATGATGCTTCAGCTGAAGTCCCAGCATGCTTGTTTTTGTGTGTTCCCAGGCTTGGTGTTGAATCCAGACCCTGAGAGTGACACTGAAGACAGCGACACTGATGACCCCGATGACCCGGTGATTCCTTCCCCTGAGATGGACGATGTCAAAGGTGAGAGGGCATGTCTCATTTAGCTAGCCTGCATGTGGAACTCTCATACTGCCCCCTCCTGGCCCGAAAATGACAACACAAACTGCAAAACGAATAATAATACTAATACATGTTTTTTTTCTCTTATGTAGTCTTCCACATGGAGGTGCTCGGGACCCTGCAGAGAGGTTTGGAGGAGAACATCAGCTGTGACAACCTCGTACTTGAGATCAACTCTCTAAAGTAAGGGGGAACTGACTCACACCTGTGGTGCTCGTCTTTGCAGTGATTGTTGCTTAGTTTGACATTTCCCAATCCCCCTCCAACCTCCCCTTTCCAGGTATGCCTACAATATCAGTCTGAAAGAGGTGATGCAGATTTTAACCCGAGTGGTACTGGAGTACCCTTTCCAGCAGCAGGGCACACATCTCACCCCTTCACAATACGTTACTCTGCTTCTGCCGGTGAATAAGATACAAGTCTATTACTTTTAATATGACAAAACAGAAGCTCAGAAAAAACCCAAAAAACTTAATTATTTTCCATTTCTTTTTTTCTTTTTCTTTGTGCTGCTGTCAGCTATTGAAGAAATGGGCGCCAGTGTTTAAGAATTATGTGAAGAGAGCACAGGACCATCTAGACTGCCTGTCTGCCTTTGAGGAACACTTCCTGGAGCAGGAGAGCCACTGGGCTGCTATGGTCAAGGTCAGGAGCAATGAGCACTTATACGTGCAAAACTGCATTGTTAAAATCAATGGTTTGAATTGTTTGCTGTGTCTTTATCCAGCCTGTTAGGATGAGGATGAATATGCTGCTTTGTTTGTAACTCAGGTCCTCATGAATATGTATGAGCTGGAAATCTTGGAGGAGGAAATGATACTGCGCTGGTTCTCTCAGGGAGCCACCAGTGACAAAAGCAGACAGCTCCGCAAAAACCAAGGGGTAAGTACAGTGTGAACTACAGGAGACAGCACAGAGCAGCAACAAAGTTTAAGCTCAGTATTCACGTTATGAACAAGTTTAGTGTAAATGTATGTATATGTAAAGAAAGGAATTACAGTACTGTGCAAATGTACAGTCGAGCTACCCCCCATTTTTTTTATATTTTGTTTCCAAGAGGCCCAGACATTCCTGTAATATTTTAATTCTCCAGGCTGTCTGAAACTCTTTCAGTTTTTCTTTGGACATTGGCTTCTTTTTCACTCACTTTTAGTCCAGTCCTTGTAACTGATCTTTTTCAGAGGAATTCGTTTTGTCTGTTAAGCCACTTAACACCAACCTATGACCTGTGAAGGCATCTAACTATAAACCAGTGCTGTTTACACATAGCAGACCAAAGAACCAATTTTAAATTTATATATATATATCCTGCAAAGATGCGACTGAGAGAACCTTTAGTCGATCCATCTACTGTTCATGAAGCCTCATAAGAAACTGTCAGTAGGAAAGTGGCTGTCAAGAAGCCACTCTTAAGGAAGTGAAACAGGGAGACAAGTCTGAGGTTTGCCAAATTACACAAGAAGTGCTCTGAAAATTATTGGTGACAGATCTTACAGACTGATGAATGCAAATTTGAAACTTTCTGGTTCACGTTGTTGACAGTATGTATGGAGGTACAACAGTGTCTGCAGCCATCTGTATTACAGTGTGGAGGCTCATTCATGGTTTGGAGATGCATTGCTCCCAGTGGTGTTGGGGATCTTGTCAAAATACTCTCAGATTTGATTCCTAATACAGTAGCATCTGATTGGCAACAACTTCATCTTTCACCATGATAATGATCCCAAATACACGACCAAAGCAGTAAAAACACACCTGCGACAATTGTGTATGCACACCTGGATACAAAAACATGTAGTGAAACACTATCATTATGATGGGCTGGCCTTCCCAGAGCCCAGATCTAACATTATTGAAGCCGTGTGGGATCATCTGGATAGAAAACAGAACAAAGGGTGCTGTACGTATGTTTGAGAAACGGCCTATAAACTCCTATATATATTCTTTCCTCATTTACTCACATTTGAGCCTGAGTATAGCTTTACATTCACGGCCTCTGCAGCAGTTTCATGGTTTCTAACAACAATTTATCTATTTATCTCAAACAGCTGCAGAAGTTCATCCAGTGGTTGGAAGAGGCTGAGGAGTCTTCGGAGGATGGAGAGTAATGACGAGCAGTTTAAGTTATGACAAGGTGAACTCTTACGCTTCTGCATCTAGTTACCATCTGGACGTGCTCTGCGTAGCTGAAGTGGACATATTTTAATCACATTATGCCACGCCGTGTAAAGGCTGGTGTGAATGTCAATATCCAAATAAAGGACCTGTGGTCTGCTTGGAATAAAAGTTTTAACAGACAACTGTGTCATTTTTTTTATTTAATGAAACTGATTGTTCACTTTAAACAGAAGGAAAGTATCCAAGAGGCAGGAGACTGTAGTATAATAAGATTTCAAGCCTTCCCGTCTCATCTGTCAACATTTGACGAAAATGAAACATTTCATTAATTCTCTGGGCAGATTCAGAGAACGCTTCTCTTTATGCGAACATGCTTCCTTCCATCTTGGCTGCTCTGTGCAAGGATGTAGAAGATACATGGAAGGATACACTTCCATGTATCTCTTTACTTTTGACCATAAGCTGTATTAAAGATACTTGAAGCCTCTTTATGGTGGAGGTGGAATGAGTTCATGGTCAGGAGTGGACAGTTTGCATAAGGAATGCACCAACAGTAAAAGTAAAGCATAAACTGCAATCATTACAAATCATAAATAACAGCTTGAATGTACAGTGTGTGTGTGTGTTAACCCAAGAGTAAAATTACACTTACTTTAATCTCAATTAATTAGAAAAATACAATTTTAGAACAAAAATAAAACGTCAGTTTTGATTAAGATAATGTTACATGAAACGTCACAAAAAGCAAAAAATTCACAGTAGCGCACAGGTTTCAGCCTGCCTGTAACAAACCAAACCAGTCTTTAACTCCTCTTTAAGCATGTTTACACGCTTCTGAACTGAATCTTTATCTAATTAACTTAGAGAACACTTATTACAATTTTCATTTAGCAGATCTGTGAAGTATTCAGCTCAGTACGGTGGCTGGGAGGGACAAAATACTTCAAAATATGAAACCAATGCATTTTAAAATGCAGAAATATTATGAATTTGGCTTCTTTTTGTTTTACTGATGTTACATTTACAGTTTTGTTTATGTGTATTAAGAAAAGTTTAATTCGCACCAGTGTGTCTAATTTTTCACCCCCATGGTCATGATTGGAAATCCCTAAGCTTGCCTTGGAACATGACAGGAAACTGCCCGTGAGCGTTGTAACTACTCAAAATATGCAAGAGAATTATGTCAGCACTGAGAGTTTGTTAAAGAATCTATGAAAGAACACCAAAGGCATTGAAAAGGCTGTGACACAACTTTAGCAACCAGTAAAACCTGCACCAAACCCTTCGTCTTCTGCCCTAATTTGATCGTTCGTCTCGCTTATCCATCAAGCTACGAATGACACAGGCCAGAACTACAGTTCCAGTTATCCCAGTAAAGGCAGACAGCGCCTTCCACATGGCGGCTGACGACCTGTGGCTGTCCAAAAAGCTATTGTGGTCAGTGGGCACCAGGATGTATTTGCGGCCACCCTTTGGGGCCTGTAGCCTCATCACCTGGCCTCGCTCCAGCACCACCTCGCCGAACCCCGTCATGGTGGTCCCCACGCGCAGCATTTCCTCCGTCTCCTCCTTCGACACTGGTTTCTCCCCACCCACGGTTTGCAGCAATGAGTTCACAAGGTCCTCCTCAGCATTTCTGATTTTGTAATAAACCCTTTCCAGAAAGCAGCCGGAGGCCTCTAAAGGGTTGTGCACCCTCACACTTGCATCAGAGATGTAGGCGTCTGGGCTGATCAGACTGAAGGGCACAGAGTTGCTGCTCTCTTTTTTGCACCCTATCCGGGTGTTCCTGTAAGAGAATGCGTTCTCAGTAGAGCAGAAGATTAATAAAAAGACATTTGTGGTGTATTATTTAGTGGTATTCACCATTTCGCAGCACTGGAGTCCCAGTATTTCCAATGCTCCACTGTAACAATCTTCTGAATCACACCGTAGCATCGTGGGATGAACTGGCTGGTCAGAGGCTCCCCGTCTGCCTGGACCTGACCTTAAACCAGACATGTAGGAAATCATTAGTCTTCTTAAAACTCTCTCTCCAGGACTGAGCTCATTCAGTGTGTTGACATATTTCTACCTTCAACAGCAACATACTGGAGCCGCCTGTGGGGAGTGGCATTCAGCACCCTGACCAAATCTTCATCTGGTCTGAAAACAGGGATTTCCTAAAAATGGAGAAGATTGACTTGAATGATAAAGGTCAGACTGTATGTAAGGTTTACAGCAGACATGTCACTTGCCTTTAGCGCTTTCAACTCTCTCTTCTTCTCTTTGTACAGGTGATAAAACAGGCCGGAGAAGGCAAAGCTGGACCCGATACCAATCAGAACCAGAGGGTTCACGGGAAGGTCGCTCATATCTGTAGCTGTGAGGAGAAATCACACACAGCTGAGTGGAAAGGAAACAGCTTCCAGTGAACCAGTGACGAGCAGTGTCACTGTTGCACCTGGCAACCCCGACCTTAAAGAAACGGGTCCAGGAAGTTATTTCGAGGTTGTAAAGTTCGTCAACACAGAAAAAATAAACAGCACTAAACAGTCAAAACCTCTGAAAATGTTCGGTGACTTTGGTTTTAAAGCCCCACTGCGAGATATCATTTTATCAGCATCTTTACTTCTACAGGATTACTCCATAGAGTTCAGTGCTGGTTGACTGTCGTGTCTCTCTTTTATGACATCGCTGCCTTCGCAGTGTGCCTATAAACATCTTGTAATGCTGCACTATCATTACATAAAATTGCGGAGAAGTAACACAAAGCTTACCTGTTAAAACTACCAAGTAAAAGAGCCACACTCGCCTATTGAAGGAACAGAAAACAAAAGCTGTCAGTTACTTGGTCAACACTTCCGTTTTTACCGGGTTACGTCACGTTTAATTAACCAATAGAATGTGAGCGGATTTTTTTTGCAATCATGCCGTTTGACCGCTTCGTGGCAGCACGGCATATGTGGTTAGTTTATTAGGCTAAAAAAACCAAAAACAAAAACCTGAAATATAGAAAATCAAAGGATTGGTATGCCTGGTATAAACTTACCAATCAGGTAAATTTCATTTGACCAGATTCCATTAAATTTAACGTTTTTCAAACCTTCGTGGAAAATGTACATGTAATCATATTAGTTAAACTCAGCATTATTCTTCCTGGGGTCCAAAGAACCTTGCAGTGTTAAAGCTGTACACAGATACATGTATCAGCTTCACCTCTGACTGAAAGGTTTATTATATAGTTTTTATTTACTTATTACTTATGTACTTTCTGAGAATTTGTACTGTTGCTTGTATGATTTATATTTTGTTCTACATCGTTATTGTTGAGAGCTTTGAAAAAAAGAAAATCAGATGCACCTATCAAAGCTCTCCTGTGTCATTAAAACTACATTTTGCTATTCACAGTTGTACAAGTGCTCATTAACATCAGCCAAACACATAGCAGCAACCCAATGGATTTAGGTGTGCAGACATGGTTAAGATCACCTGCTGAAGTTGATACCAAGCATCAGAGTGAGCAGGAGAGGTGTTTTAAGTACTGGAAAAAGACCCTCAGTGGAGAATGGCCAGACTGCTTTGAGTTGACAAGGAAATAGTAACTCAAATAACCACTTGTAACCAACCAAGGAACAGAGGTGGGAAGTAACGAATTACAAATATTTACTGATCTTAAGTGCAGTTTTCAGGTATCTGTACTTGAGTAGTGTTTTTTCTGATTACTTGTTTCAAGTGTAATTTCAAATGTTACAATTCTATGTGCAACATAGAAATCAACAAACATCAGAAAACACATAAACTGTGTGGTTTGTCTCAGTGTGTTGCTAGCTGAAGGTCTAGCTGCTGTATTTCACAGGGAGAGAAAAGACAGAGAACTAACTTCAGTCAGAGATGGAGAAAGATAAGAAAGGCGGCAGGAGAGGAAGAGGAGGTTAGATTTAAAGATAAGGACTGATCAGTGGTGTTTGATTAACTAGAAAATTTAAGCTAAGCTTACATAAGTAAGGCACTAAGTAAGCTCTCATGTTTATAAATCAAGATTGGGTCTGTTTTTTATGTTGTGAAATCTGCTGCAAAACAAACTGAGGTAGACTGATGTATTATCTAAAGGCTGCATGAAAATCCTCAGGAGGTTAGTGCAGTATAAACAGGTTAGTTTGCTGTACTGTGATGCTTAAAGTAAAGAACAGAGTTAGGTTACATGAACAGTAGCAGAGATTCATATAGATTTTAGCTGATGATGCTTAGATCCATTGACTGAATTCCGTCTTCATACCAACTTTATATGTTCTAGAAAAAACCCAACATAAACGGTGTACTGTCAGAGGATGGAAATCAGCCAGGACAACACATGAAGCATCTGCTCACATCTGGCTGAATTAAGTTGTGTACATGCACAGAGAGCGGTAGGTCAGCTCATCACAGCCTGTAAACTAAGAAAATCTACTCGAGCTCTCAGTAGAAATTATTGTGACATATGATTCTTTTCCCACACTGAGCCATTACAACCGATTTTAAAGTTCCCCACCTGATAAAGCCCCTCTTTAACCCCTGACTGTACACACTTTCATGTTTATAGAGTCACCCTCTCCTCTAAAATGATCCATTCATCTTCTTCCACGTTATCCGAGACCGGGTTGCGGGGGCAGCAGCCCAAGCAGAGAAGCCCAGACCTCCCTCTCCTCAGCCACCTCCTCCAGCTTATCCGGGGGAACACCAAGGCGTTCTCAGGCCAGCCGAGAAATATAATCTCTCCAGCGTGTCCTGGGTCTGCCCCGGGACCTCCTCCTGGTGGGACATGTCCGGAACACCTCACCCAGGAGGCATCCTTGTCAGATGCCCGGACCACCTCAGCTGGCTCCTTTCGATGTGGAGCAGCAACTGCTCTACTCTGAGCCCCTCCCGGATGGCCGAACCTCTCACCCTATCTCTAAGGGAGACACCAGCCACCCTTCGGAGGAAGCTCATTTCTAAAATGATGCCAGTACTTTTTTATTTTTACTTGACTAAAGAATATGGATCAATATTTCAAATTTTACTGGAGTATTTTTTAACAGTAGTATTTGCACTTCAACTTAAGTACAGAATGTCTGTACTTTTACCAAGTATGAGGTATGAAGAAAAGCATCTCTGAACCCACTTGTTGAACCATGAAGCCGATGAGGTACAGCAGCAGAAGACCACATCAGGCACCACTCAGGAAACGGAGGCTGCAGTTCACATGGGATTGGAAAAATGTTGCCTGATGACATTTGGATGGTAGGGTCAGAATTTGGAGTAAACGACATGAAAAGGCAGATCCATCCTGCTTTGAATCAGTGGTTTAGGCTGCTGGTCGTGGTGCAATGGTGTGAGAGATATTTTCTTGGCACACTTTGGGCCCCTAATTACCAAGAGAGCACACAGCCTACCTATTGTTGCTGGTCATGTTCATCTCTTTTTTACCACAGTGTACCCATGTTCTGATAGGTAGGATAAATAGGATAACACACCATATCACATGATCTCAAGCTGGTTTCTTGAACATGACAGCGGCACCACAGTCACCAGATCTCAATCCAATCGAGCATCTTTGGGATGTGGTGGAACAGGCGATACAGATTATACACAGCTGATAAATCTGCAGAAATTGTGTGATTGATTCTGTCATGTAAATATGGACCAGATGTGTAATCAAGGAAAAGGAGAAAGAAAGTTTAGAAAAAATCAAAGGGCGGTGGTAGGCAATGAGTCAAGAGTAGCAAATAACATCATTTATTTACAATAAGACAATCCCAGGGGATTTTCAAAGCTAAAAACTAAACCCAGACTACAAGTCCCACTTATATATCACATGCTAAGGTGCAGGTGCAGCAGTCTTGAAATAGATGCCCTAGCACCAGCCATCACAGAAATATTTTTTTTCATCGGTTATAGCTTGCTGGGAAAGGCCTTACTGGGTCCAACTCCCTTGCCATGCAGAATACACACACAGAATAAAACATTAAAACTACGCCTCCAACAAATGAGAAGAAGAAGAATCCTTCTATTGTCATTATGTTTCTATGTTCAAAGCTTCTTGTTCAATCTTTTTTTCTATTAAGAATTAAGGCAGTTTTGAAGGCAAAAGGCGGTTCAATCTAGTGCTAGTAAGGTGTACCTAATAAAGTGTCCAATTAGTACTGATAATAATTCTACTATATAGTGACATTAACTCAAATCTGTTGATGGGTAATGAAATGCCCATAATTAGTCATGTAAAGTCAGGTTTATTTATATGACCAAATACTGATGGACATAGAGTCTGTCAGTGGGTTTTACAGACTTGCAGCAGGACTAGGAGAAGTCAAGATTATAAACAGACAAGAAATAAGACAATTTTGACTTTGTGGATGACAGCTTGGGCTTACTCGTTTTGGGTTCAAATCAAACATAAAGACAAAAATCCTCTTTAACTGCAAATTCAAAATTTACAACTTGTTCCCGTGCATCCCACTACTTTTACTGGATTTTTATCAGTTACATTTCCTGTAAAAACCCTGCTGTGTTTTTTTCATGCCTTGTTCTCTGAGAAGACAGCTTGTCCTTCACACAACTTCAAATGTTTACTACTGCTTGTTGTGGTGGTGTTATACTGATTAATGCTGCCAATTTCAATGATGCAGTCATGCCTGGTGATTTGCAGACATGAGCCATGATGGATTTGGGAGGCTGAAACACTGTACCTCTTCTCATTACTGGTTGCATATACATAAACGTGGTAGAAAAATGAATAAAGTTTGTGTTTGGTCACTACGTCTGTGTGAGTTCTCAGTCATCCAGAGCATGCTTATATAAGCAGGTTGGAAAGAAAAGCAACCTGACTTTTTTAAGTTTCTTGGAGACGTTTGACCTCTCATCTCAGAAGCTTCTTCAGTTCTAGGACGAAAGTCCCAGATTTGAACCCTGGTGGAATTTGTTCCTTAATAGGGTCGTTGCCCCACTGTTGAACACGTGCCTCATCACATGAGCCAAGGTGTGAAAGAGGGTGTGGGTCATTATCAGCAGAGGTTTGGGGTGAAACCATTGTGAGACCTTGCCTCACCCTACCATGTGATCCATTGAGATCAACTGATGTAAGATATGAGTGGGCATTAAGGCGCCTGGGAAGGGATCTCAAACCTGGATTGTAAGTGGCAGAGAGTTGGTGTTGTAAACCACTCCGTCTCTTCAAAGATGGTCGTTCACAGAGAACATAGATGGCTTCTTTCTGTGTTTGTGTTGGTTAATCTGGTAGAAACAGCAGGCCCAAGCTGATCCAACCACTGTTCAGCATGGTTAAGGTCATTAACATCCTCCCCACTCCCAAATTCTGGAAGTAGTCTCTGATAAACCCCAGTCTGTGGGGGCGAGCATTTTCATCTTCAAGGATAGAGTTCAGACACAGACTGTGGAGATGTGGGATTACCGCTAGTTGCAGAATCTCGTTTTCGATAATCCTCTGGATTTAGATTGCCTCCAATGATGACAAGCCTTTTTTGTGACAAGTCTGCGCTCTATCAGTGTATCCATCAGAAAACCATTCTCCACGTCTTCTCCACACTTTCACCCTACTGTTCTAACACCATAGGCAGAATCTGGCCCATCAGGTTCCAGTGCTCATGTTGTTGACACCTGATGGGCCTATGAGACCGGAGATTGTCTGGATAGAGAGCCATATCATCCTGCAAACCTTGACTGCAAATCTATAGACAACTGCCTAAAATTCCCAAGGGCTGACAGGGTGAGTAAACTTCTTGTGGTGACTTTTTCTTGAGATGCCCACTTTGCAGCCTGTTTCTGTCACCCCCTGTTGGCCTTCAGTTTGAAGATGGCTCTAGGCCAGGTCTCCAATTTCGGTCCTCGAGAGCTACTGTCTGGCAGCTTTCAGATGCATCCTTGTTCCAACAAACCTGAATGAAATGAATGGCTTCTTACCAGGCCTTTACCAAACTTGATGGCACACTGAAGAGATAATTCAGCCATTTGATTCAGCTGTGTTCGAGTTGGGCTGTAGCTAAAAGCTGCAGCGCAGTAGCTCTCAAGGACTGGAGTTCGAGACCCCTGCTCTAGGCTCTATCCTGTGCCACAGGGTACTATCCAGATCAGTTAAATGTGGCACCCACTGACCACTATAGCAGGGCACAAACCATATATTCAACTCTGCTGCTCAACTCAAATGCATTTTCCTTACAAATCTGCAACCATTTAAGAGGAAATAACTCTTGTTCTCTCTTGGTCATGTTCTTTTCTAACCTGTCAATGATCTCAGATTTATCTTGTGTTTCCTGGAGAGGGCCAGGTCACCTGTCTGCAGCAGATAAGCCTCTGACTGTGCTTCATTCACACTCCAATCCACTAATGAATTATCAGCCAAAGAGCTAGCTTCCTTTTTCTCCACTTTTGCATAATGCTAATTACAACACTACATGCTCTTTTGGTAAACAACATTTGTCTCTGAATACACACCTGTTTTAAATGCACACTCATACTTTCTCATGCCATTTGTTTCTTATGTTCCTGCATTGTGTCCAGACTATTTTTCGGTTAATGAAAAGAGAACTGAAAATGTGTCTCCTCGAGACAGAAGTATTTTCTCTGCATTCAGTTTCACACACATAGAGAGAGGGAGAGAGCAGTGCAGAAAAAGCTAGAGGAAAGAGAGCAAGGAGAGGCGAGAGATGACATACAGCGGAAGAATTTCTTCATTTAAAGCTTCTTTTGTGTCTTTATTTGTGTACTTAATACTCATCCTGATTTAGGTGTTGCTTCCTCTTCAGTATGTCTGTCCTTGACTGCCCACTGAAAGCAGAAAAATGGCATTCATCTCGCAGAAGTGACGTCAATTTTCACATTGTTGGAACACCAATCAAACAGATGTAGTGGCACCGCCGCACCGCTCTCATGGCAGCAGTGGGCACAGATAACTGATTAAGTTACAAAACTGGATGAAAACTGTGAACCTGAACTGCTTTGGCTCTGTGGGAATGAAGACGTTTAAAAAAAGGAATGGTGCAGTCCGGTCAAAATAAAAAGTCAGCCATAATCTCGTCTTTGGCTAATGATTAGTTGCAGTTCTTATTTAAAGAGCAGAAAGTGTTCCAGAATTCTGCTAGCTTACTTTCATATCACTAAATCCTCTAATATTTGTTTTAAAGTTGCACACACCCTTTGGCTTTTCCTTTCACTGGAAAGTGAGAACTGGTAGAAGACACACTGTTTCATGGCAGCCGGTGTGGTTGTTTATTTCCTGCTGTTACTATTTATAATATTTCCGCTTAAAATAACCAGAAATTATGTGATATCAGTTTTGTAGTGATAAAAAATTCCCAATCATGCAAGAGCTCTGCAAAGCTGTTGTATGTCTTGGTGATGCTTTCATTTGCATGCTGATGTCAGTGTTGCTCACAATGCCCTTGTTAGGCCTTCAGCTGGATTTTTGATGGATGTAGCTTTGGAACCTTCAGAATTCATTAGTCAAAACAAGATTTTTACAGACTTACCAATGCTCTGATTTATTGTTCAATTTATTATTTTCACACACAGATCGGTTCTGGCACACAGTTGTTCTCCAGCCAAACAGCATTACAATAAATGAGCACTTGTCTGATTACCTGAAACAGCCTCCTGGTGCCGCCCTCCCAAAACTCTCTCTGTCTTTGAATATAAGGCTGTAGTAAAGTAAAGGGGAACAGAACATGGAAAGATGGCTTCCTTAATTGTAAATAAAGCTACTGTATAAGACATTAAATAGAAAATGTGAACAAAAGCTTTGTGTTAATTATCTACAATTGAGATTGTGTGTCCCAAAGTGCCCTCGCCCACATGACTTTGTCATGACTTTTCCCACCTGTGCCATCCTGTTTAACAAATCCCACATCAAATCATCAAATCATACATCAGAGGAAGATTCCCAGAATAGTGTTCTCCGTCTTCTGGGGCCATGCATATCTTTATGCAATTTAGTGCAAATCCATTTGGTATGTAGTTGCAGTCATGGTAAAAAGAGAATGAATCCTCCATGATTTCAGAATTTTGACATACAGTGTATGCAGAAAGTATTCACAGCGCTTCACTTGTTCCAAATTCTGTGGTGTTACAGCCTTAATCCAAAATTCATTTTCATCTCAAAATTACACACAAGTTTAATGAAGAAGAAAAATATAACATGCAGATAAGTATTCATAGCTTGTGCCATGACAGTCAAACTTGAACTCAGGTGCACTGATCTGAGAGCAGTTTCCACTGAGATCTCAAACCATGAGAAACAAAATAACCAGTCTAATAAAACAAAGATCAAACTCTTTGACCTTAATGAAAACAAATCTGAAGCAATGTGTAAAAAACTGTCCTTAGTTTTTTACACATTGCTTCAGTGGCTTATAGAGACACTTTTAGCAGAAATAACATGACTCTCACATCATGATGAAGGAAATTTGGCCCACTTCTCGGCTTCAGTTTGCAGAATTTTACAGGATTTGGTTTATACACAGCTCTCCAAGCATTTCAGTCAGATTGAGGTCTGGTCTTTGACTATAGCCATTGCAGCACCTTGATTGTTTTCTCTTTCAGCCAGTCTCTTGTAGACTTGCTGCTGTGCTTGAGATCTTTGTCATGTTTCATGATCCAATTTCAGCCAAGCTTTAGCTCTTGTGCAGATGGTGGTGGTGGTCAGAGACCAGTGTCTGGCAGCCT
>NW_024582533.1:280997-352847 GCF_018398535.1 Haplochromis burtoni | reverse complement strand
GTGGTGGTGGTCAGAGACCAGTGTCTGGCAGCCTTGCCTCTGTCAGTGCGCCCCAGGGTGGCTGTGGCTACAATGTAGCTTGTCATCACCAGTGTGTGAATGGGTGGATGACTGAATGTGTAAAGCGCTTTGAGGTCCTTAGGGACTAGTAAAGCGCTATACAAATACAGGCCATTTACCATTTAGAGAGTCTGAGATGGAGCTCTTGGGTTTTTTTGACATTTCTCTGACCTTGGTGTGAATCTGCTGTGAGGTTCCTGGGTAGATTAACAGCTGTCTGTTTTCACATGTAAATACTCTGCTCACTGTAGAATTAGGGACTTTAGATTGTTTGGAAGTGGCTTTATAATCCTTCCGAGGTTGCTTCTCTGGGATCTTTGCTAACGTCTTTCTTCGTTGGCACTGTGTTAACATACACCTGAATGCTCCCGATCAACTAATTGCCAAAACGTCTTTCATAGAGGTGCTCACACTTTCTGATGATTAATTAATAAAGTTCCGTCATAGTGCACTCATAAACAGATTTATATTGCTTTTAGTTTCCCTGCTGCCCATCATAATTTCAACCTAATGACTCTGGTGTATCTTTATAATTACCATCACTGACTGGGTTAAATATTCAAGGTGTTAACTGACAGCTTAAGTCTGTATCAGTATTAAATGAACCTCACAGGCTGCTTGCGAGGAGTTATGTTTCAGCTTGTGTGTTAAAGCCAGCAGTTTACATAGCAATTCTCTGCAGTAACCAACTCCCACTTTAATTTTGAGCAATTGTTGCTTTCATGGCAGCAAATGAGGATTCTGATTGTCATCATATTTCACCCTGACGTCACGTTTAGGTTTTGCACAAGATGCTGTTGGACTGCTTGATAGCACAAACCTGTACGATGTCTCTTTACTGTGAGCCAACAAAAAGAAACAGAGAATCGGGGCTTATGACAAAAGGTACTTTTAATTTGCAAGACAACAGCAACGAAAGACGACTGCTGTCAGCATGTTTAGGAAAGTGGCAAAATGACTGCTCTAATGAAACCACTTGTCACTACGATGAGAGAGGTATTAATAATTCATCACATTTCTGACAAATGAGCTATCTGAAAAGCTTTCTGTTTAGCAACATGACTGTACACAGCTTCTGACGTAGCCCAAACCTGATAAACACCAAAGGCTCAAAATCAAAAAAGCTTTCTATCGTCTCTAAAATTCCACAGGCCTTACCTATCAGAACTCAAAACCCCAATATGTTGCTTTTTCTTCCAGAGGAAGGTTATTCTGGCATCAATCAAAGCTTTCATAAGCCTTTGTGAGTCACCTCCTGATAGTAAAACCAGACAAGTAAAGGACACACTAAAAAACACAGTAAAGCATGTGGTGCCACTGGAAGAGTCTGCACATTTAAAGTAAGGCCTTGGTCTCTGGTTTTGATACCAGCAGTGAGTATTCTTCATGTTTTCAGTCTGCACCGTTCATCTACAATCCTTTGAGGGCATTCAATACAGCATGCTGTAATCACATTCACATGCATATGAGCTCTATTCTTTGACTGTTTACTGAATCTTATCTAGGAACAGTGTGCCGGCTATGACAGGCTTCATTTCCAGGAACTAACAAAATCATTTTTATGTGTGTAAATAAAGAGGTCATGTGAATGTCTTTATGCTCTTCTGTTTGTTTTTTTAAGAAAACAAGCATGGATGGTTCTAAAGTGACCTATGATAGAGCGGTG
The DNA here is from genome assembly GCF_018398535.1 of Haplochromis burtoni. Taxonomy (NCBI): domain Eukaryota; kingdom Metazoa; phylum Chordata; class Actinopteri; order Cichliformes; family Cichlidae; genus Haplochromis; species Haplochromis burtoni. Next base: position 351,121 of record NW_024582533.1, on the reverse strand, counting down.
ACAGTGCAGAATTGCCCCTTCCACTCGTCCCATGGGACAAGCTTCAGGTCCCTGAATTGGATAAACAGGAGAAGATGGATGGATGATTGGATGGATGATTGGATGGATGATTGGATGGATGATTGGATGGATGGGTGGATGACTCTAGCATGGCCTTAGTTGGGCTACAGATGTGACGTCCTAATGCAGTGAAACTAGTGACCCATTCTATGACTGTGTCACATTGTTGTTAGTCACCTTAATGACAATAATTTTACTATTCATTTTTTGATGGACTATCAGTTACTATCCTTTACTTTCTCAAAACTACCACAACCAAACTCCATCGAGTTAAAAACAAGTTAATGGAAGATGCTGGTTGTGGTTGGAAACCCGCTTTCAAACATGACAACAAAGTATGGAGGCACTGGTTTTTGATATGCTAATTTTTGTCTTCATGCTGGGAATAATTAATGGTCATTAATAATTAATGAAGTAACTGCAACCATGCAACATGGGTAATTGCATGCAGCTCTCTTACTTTACTAAAGTCAGAGGAAACACTTTGAAAGCTACAAGCATGCAACACAATTTTAACTGCTGTTAAGTTTGATCAGAGTTCGATTACAGGCTGGTGAGTCTTGTTTATTGGTCCTTACAGATCCTTTTGTGCAGCTCTGTCACTGTGACTTGTGCAATGTGGAAAATATATATGAGTTTCAAATTGCCTGGATTCACCTGCTACAGTAGTTCTACCAGTTCTTTGCCATCCCTCCAGCTGGCGATGCCCTAAAGGTCAGGTTAGTTAGTTTATGCAAAAAAAAAATAAAAAAAATCATGAGAGCAGAAGGAAAACATTCAGTACTATGCAAGCTGCTGTATTTTAACTTTTCCATGGATGCAGTTTCTATGGGATCCCCACCTCTGACAAAATCTTCCTGCTAAATAATGACAGCCCCTGACTGCCCCCAATCTGTATGACATAGTCTAAAAGACAAAACAAAAATATAAATACAACTAAAGTACAAGTCTCTCAAAAGTCTACAGTTCTTAAGTGGGATAAAGCTCTTTCTGTCATATCCCGTTTTTACGGTATCATTGAGAGTTCAGCCACAGTTTAAAAGTACTTTTATTGTTTTCTTCATTTGAATCGACAAATACAGTAAATTGAATCTTTTTTCTTTGTAGGCGTCAACGCCCTCGTGTACTGACGTTCACAGGTGATGTTTCATTGGTTACTCGTTGGCTGTTCAAGGTAAATCCTGTGTGGGAGGGGATGGGGGAGCAGGAGGAGGAGGAGGGAGACTTCAGGAGCGGAGCAGTTCACGCCGCTCAGAGCGCAAGACCGCACAAAATCAGCCGGTGCACTCTTGCAGTCCTGGGACGGATTCTCATTGTACTGTCACCAATTTTTTTTCTTCCTAAAACTATTGTTTAATGGTTTATATATTTCACTGGATATGTTGGTGGGATTTTCAAATGGCATTTTCCTCCTGTTCTCCTGCGTGTTGCTGGAACCCGTGAGTACACTCCGCTTAAAAACTTGACTTTTCTCATGACCTGATCTTGGGCTCGCTGTCAAGAGTGCCACAGCTGCTTGCCTGATTTAGCAGCGTAAGCTTGACCACGCAGGTCACTGAGATAAGCCAGCAAACGGGTTTAGGGCTGATACGCATGCGGTCCTCCAGAGGTGTGGATGCAGGGCGCACCGCTGTGCCCCCGTGTGCAACTTAATTCCGTTTAGCATGTGTGGATGACGGGACTAATTCGGGTGTTTTTTTAAGGGTTTATTTTTTTTTCTTTCTTTTTAAACCTAAATTTATGGAACGAAGTTCAAGTTCAGATAGTTCTTCGCTCCAGGTTTCTCTTTTCAGCAGCAAACAAAACGGTGGTCCTTGACTGGGATCGTTATTGAGGGACATTCATTGTCCTTTTATGACCAAGGTTAAGATGCATTACCAGGCGAAACAATGAACTTGGTTTCCCTTCAGGACACCATGGTAACGGCCCCATTTGTCTGCCTCTGCAGCCTCTCTGGTCCTCACCACGATTCTCTTCAAACTGTCTAATGTAGAGAAGCATGTATGAATCATACTGGAATTTAGATAAAATCCCCTACAATAGAACACCTGCACATCATCATCTGTGCAAACTCACAGACTGTTGGGCTCTTTAGCACATGAGTTTGATAATAAGAACGATGATTAGGCTGGTGAAAGTTTCCCCCTTTCCAACTTGCTTAAGGCTGCACTGATTGGTTAATGACAACCTGTTGTCTGGCCATCATCATGGGTGAAGTGATGCTGCAGAGCCTGCAGGTGCAAGATAAATCATAATCTAAATGAGGAAGTCATCTTCTGTATGGAGAGAAACTGGAGTCCTATGGGCTCATTTCATGGCTAACAATAGCCACAGAATACCGACTGATTAATGCGATAGAGAGGAGACTCATATATCCAAGTAAGAGCAGTAAATCTTCTGCTCCTGCAGATGGTCTGTATACGTCCCAATAGTAAATCCTCATATTTCACACCGAATCACTTCATAATTCCCAGTACATCATGAGGAATGAGGGATATAATGGAACGGGTCATCTCACGCGTCAAAGTTAAAGATTCACTTTTTGAAGTTCATGAAAAAAAACTTTGCAACAACATTTGCTTTAAAGATTAACGATTTGTCAAATGGTGCCGAAGTTTTTTTTGCATGCACCTGCACCCTGTCAGTGCTGCTAACACTTTTTAAAAGGCGACCACTGGCCAAAGAGAAGTATGTAAAATACATGCAAATACTCTCTTCACAGGTGTTTGCAGTGGCCACACAGATGTGCGACATGATGAATGAAATCGATAAGGAGAGGATCATATGCGAGGCTCAGATTGAAAACAGAACAACAGGTATGTCAGATGCTTCGTATGTGTTTACCACGAGCTACTTATTCTGTCTCATCTTAATTCACTAATGATACAAGTGAGCTCTGATTGAAGTGACACAGTGAACTCCAAAGACAACAAAAGCTGTCCAAGCCTCCCGTCTGGCTTTAGATTACACCTTGCATGATTGAACACTGTTTTCCACCTAATGTCAGCCCCTTGTCACATATGCAGATTCAGTTACAGAGAAAACTGATCCCGTTTTTCATTTAAAAGAAATGCTATTAACAAATGCTTTTACAGTGCAACAGTGAAGCTCACCTGATCTGTAGTTTTTTTATGCTTTCGTTTTTTTGCAGCACATTATACACTGTGTACATGAAGATAATTGTGTTTCATAGAGCCTCTGTGAGTGACTGAAACACTGTTGGAGGCATTATGGGACTCTGTTTGTTTCCACGCAATGCAAAAGTAATTAAACTCTCATTATGTTTTTTAATTTAAATTTGCAATAGGTTTAAATGTTGTCAGATCCTCAGGGTAATCGTGCAAATGTACCCTGGTAAGGAGATTTTTCATTGCGACAAACTGTTGAGCAGGTGCGCTGTGAAAGTGGCGTGAGCCGATTGTGCATCCCGGGAGGATACACACTGTGGAAAGACACGGAGATCTGTTGAATTCAAATAACAGCATGTAACGAAGGGCACAGAGCTTTTTTATTAGTCATCGTGACAGCATGTTAACTCAGGTCATCTGCTGTTATGGGCCCAGCATGGCTGTAATGCCAGCTGACCTAAACTCACACGTATTGGCTGCCATGGGAACGCCAGTGCTCCGCCTTCACCTTAAACAGGCTGCTGTTTCCCACTTGAGGGGATTCATGTGTGAAACACTGAGCAAAATGTGAGCAAAATTAAGTTTCTCTCTATCTTTGGGCATATGAGTTTAGGTAACATGCTTGTTTTTGGTCCCTCTCCTTCTTTGTCTCTCTCTAGGTTGCAGTAGGATCTGGGACAAAATCACCTGCTGGCCCAGTGCTGATGTGGGAGAGGTGGTAACCATCCTTTGCCCCAAATTTCTCTTCTTTCACTCCGAGGATGATCGCGAACGTAAGAATCAAGCTTGCAATATACGTTGCATATAGGTGTGTGTTTTAAAGAGAGTTAGAAGAGAAAAAGCACATTAGTTAATTTTACTCTTAGAAGGTTACAGTAATAAGTTAGTATTTAGTTATTTGACTAGAAAAAGTGAAAGCACATGGTAGAATCCATACATTTGTGGTGGAAAGTCACTGACACCTATTGGTAAATACATAGAGAAATTATAGAAGGTCTCAAAATGCCCATTTTTGCAAAGGTATCAGCATCAGCACTAAATTAAAGGGCAGTTTCTTTATACTTGCTTCACCTCTCCATCAAGCTTCATGGATGAGTAATCTTGCAGACAGACAGACGGACAACACTGAACATGCACCTCAGTGATTTCTTAAATATATCTGTGACTTAAAAAATATTTACAAGCAGAGTTAAAGCTGCTCTAAGTCATCTTTTGATATAAACAACAAATCTAATATCAAGTCATAAAAGTAAAAACGTTACCTGTAGCAAATGAATGCACAGATTTATCATCCATTCAGTCCCCAGTAGCAGAACGTAGAAACAGTCCGAGGAAATTTCCCCCAGAATTGCAGGAGACCAAAATCAAGCTCAGAGGACAGAAAATATTGGTTTTACTTTCGTCATGCAGACGGAAACAGAACTCAGTATCTGCAGAATGCAATGGTTTGCTATCATTCGCTAACTTTGTGTATAACGTAGTAATACGTCAATGATCTTTATTGCAGTGGTTGATGTTACAGGGCCACAAACCAGTTGACCAATTTTGAATTTCAAAGCCTTTATGTTTTGTATTTCTGGCTGTTGTCAGAGTAGCCACAGGCTAAAGAATAATTTGCCTTCATCTCATCCAGTTTACTCTTAATGTTCTTGATTGTAATCTCCAACTAAACTACCATGTTTTGGGGCTGTGGGAGGAAGCCAGAAAGTATCCTTGCAGGTACACACAGAAAGGCCCCAAGAGGCTAGTGGCTTTGAACCTTTGACCTCCTTTCTGTGAGAGAACAGTGCTTTCCACCCCACCACCATGACACTATTGTTGTAACCATGGTGTGCATATGAGAATCTCAGAAAGCACAAATTGCCACTCTGGAAAGCAGATGGGCTAAAGCAGGAGAAGACCCGGTGCCACTTCTGTCAGCTAAGAACAGGAAACTGAGACTACACTTTGCACAGGCTTGAAAAAAATTGGACAACAGAAGATTGGAAAAATGTTGCCTGGTCTGATAAAGCTTTGATTTTTGCTGCAGCATTCAGATGGCAGGGTCAGAATTTGGTGAAGACAACATGCAAGTCAACAGTTCAGGCTGGTGATGGTACAGTGGGATGGAGGACATTTTCTTGGCTCGTCACAAAGCTCAGATCATTTCAAACTGGTTTCTTGAACATGACAGTGAATTCACTGTATTAAAATGCCCTCCACCATTACTACATGTCAATCAATAGTAGGTAATGTAGGTGAACAGAAGATTCATGTCATGCACGAGCAGCTATGGTGTCAATATGGACCAAAATCACTGAGGAATGTTCCCAGCATCTTGTTCAGCTTGTGCCACTGACAATTAAAGCAGTTCTGAAGGGAAAAGGGGGTCCGGCCTGGTACTAGCAAGGTGTATCTAATAAAGTGGCCTGTGAATAGTCACCTAGTTGCTAAGATGCTTTAAAGTCTCTAAAAAATAACAAATCTATCTGAGAATTTTAATGTAGTTTGGCAAACATGCCACATTCAAGCTAATAAAAACAATTTCAGTCTTAAACAGCCTATAAATAGTACATCACATGATTACTAAGCCTCGTAATGCCATTTTTCTTTTTTATGTCTGTATCCATGAGTCTGAGATTAACCTGAAATTAAATGCGTATTCATGGAAACATGAGTTAAGCATGGGATATTAAAATGAATCAGAGAGATGCTGGCGTGCTGCTCATCTTGATCCCTCCTTAACTTCCATTTTGTTTTTATTGTTCCAAATATCCCTGCTATTGAGCCTGTGCCAGTATCATCACGCTCCATATCTGAGACCAGAAATAGAAATTATGGAGTGTCCTAGTGGCTCATACTCATGATGCTATTTTGGCCCTACAATCTCTTATCTTTTCCACCACCACATCTTGAATATCATAAATAATACAATAAAATTCAAAACAGTAGCAGGAAACAAGATAACAACTTCCCATGTAGACTCCATACACTCATTAAAGAGCCACACTAGTTATTTGTTCTTTATTTGGTGAAAGCCTAACAGGGAAGTTGTGCTAATTATCTGTAAAGGAAAACACTATCCTGGGAATTTTCTGGCTGAATTGCACCATGTCTGTACAGTAGTTCCTGGGAATGTACCCCTTCGAGTTTCCTCAACATCTCCATTTGTCAATAATCGCCACGTAGCGTCTCCTCAGTTAATCACGAAGTAAGAGTTGATGGAGATGTTTATTTGTAGTTGACTGGCAAAGGGGCTTTAATTTAAAATTGGAGCCTTGAGAAATGTATCAGGTACAAACAGCCATAGCTGTAAAATCCCAGGTGTGGCTCTTTATAAAGCTATGCTAATCATAAAAAAAGAAGAAGTTTGCAGTGGCTAAATTTACCACGCTTTGTGTAATATTTATTGGCGGTGACAACAAAGCTGCATGTTTGAGCTGTTTGTTTTCAAAAATAATATTTTCTTGATTTATTCGTGTTTGTAAAGTTGTGGTTGGTCCGTTAGCTCAGCTCCTGCTGCTGATAAGACAGTGAAAACATATGAATAAACCTCTCCCTTCTATATTTTGAACATAGTGGCCAAGTTGTAGCACTAAAGGAGACGCTATACACCGATCAGACATAACATTATGACCACCGGTCTAGTATTGTGTTGGTCCCCCTTATGCTGCGAAAACAACCCTGAACCATCGACGTTAGCAACAGATCCTTTAAGTCCTGTAAGTTGTGAGCTGGAGCCTCCATGGATCAGACTTGTTTGTCCAGCGCCTCCCAAAGATGCTAGTTTGGATTGAGATCTGGCCAAGTCAACACCTCAAACATGTTGTGCTCATCAAACCATTCCTGAACCATTTTTGCTTTCAGCCACAGCTATCAGGGGATACAGTTTCCATGAAAGGGTGCACATGGTCTCCAACAATGGTTTGATAGGTAGTACGTGTCAAAGTAACATCCACATGGATGGCAGGACCCAAAGTTTCCCAGCAGAACATTGCCCAAACCATCATACTGCGTCTGCTGGCTTGCCTTCTTCCCATAATGCATCCTGGTTCCAGGTGTTCTCCAGGTAAGCGACACACACGTATCAGTCATCCACGTGATGTAAAAGAAAGTTATTCAGTTAAGGTCACCTTCTTCCATTGCTCCATGGTCCAGTTGTGGTGCTCGCGTGGCCATTGTTGGCAGTTTACAGCCTATACACAACGACTGATGTCTGTGTATTCTGACACCTTTCTATCATAACCAACATAAACTTTTTGGGCAGTCTGAGCTTCCGTAGGTCATCTGTTGTCCCCACGTGCATCAATAACCCTTGGTCATCCATGACCCTGTCGCAGGTTCACCACTGTTTCTTCCTTGGACCACTTGTGAAAGAGACTAACCACCGCAGACCAGGAACACCTCACAAGAGCTGCACTTTTGGAGATGTTCTGACGTTCAGTCGTCTAGCCATCATAATCTGGCCCTTGTCAAACTCACTCAAATCCTTACGATTTGAGGACAAAATGTTCTCTTGCTCCCTAATATATCCCACCTACTAACAGGAGCCATGAAGAATAGATGACCAGTGTTATTCACTTTATGAATGATGATGTCAGTGCTCATAATGTTATGCATGGTCAGTCTACACCAGTAAACATAATATTTGAAAATTCAAATTTGATATCATGTTAGTACTACCCATAATATCCTGACTCCCCTGCTCCGAGTGCACTTCAGTCGTTAATTAAAGATGAATTTGACTAATAGCACTTTTGGATATTTTGTATAGATAGATGTATAGCTGTAATAATAATATCATAAAAGTGAATTGTTTTGGTCAACAGGATCAAATAATGAAAATCCAGACTGAACAACACATATGAATCCACCCATGTATTACCCACTTTCATAGTGGTACATAGTCTGAGCTCTGTTCTATGTGCACTGCTTGTCTTTGGGAATGTACAGGACACTTTTCAGTACAGCATATTTGCTACGCCCACATTTAACCCCAGAGCCATTATCCGGTTCTTTAACCGGATAATGGCGTGCGATGTCTTGCTACCATCTCCGGGTTGAATTGCAGGTTTCCTGAAATGTTGTCCAACAGTCTGGAACAGACGTTGAGGTATGTTTGCTAATATTTGATGGGTGTGCCAAAAGTCTTACCCTGTCAGCAGCTGCATATACTGTAAATATATATATATAACACCTGACATTTAAAAAAGGTGGAGAGCAAAATAAACGAGCTGCCACAGGTGTAGCGCACCTGCACTCGTACTTGTTAATGAAAACACTGCTTGTATCATATACTGAACCTGGAAAGGAGGTCCTATAGCTGTAATCTAGCCAGTACTTGCGGATTATGCAGGGTACATTAGAACATTTTGTACCATCGAGTAAATATCAGCTACATGAACACTCAGTAAGGGGAAGAAAGGTTGTGTGGGAAGCTGTTATGTGGCCCAGATGGGAGATAGTATGATATGAGAGCAGATAGCACTCCAGGGAAAAGACGGGGCAGATGAAGAATCACTGGATCTGTGGGGTTGAAGTCAGAGGAGGCATATTTCACAGACATGTCAGGAGATTTACAGGATCAACAGCCCCCTCTGTGCAGTGTTGTGCTGCATTGATGTGGACCATATCAATTATGCAGCAAATCACCTTATCAGCACAGGTGTCTGATGGTTAAACCTGGTCTACATTCAGGTCATGAAAGAAGGACTAATGAAGTGATGATGAACGTGCATCACTTCCTGTGCAAGAAAGCAGGAAAAAAAAAAGTTTACGTCATTGAACCACTGTGTATTTTTCCTGTTATTTAGTTGTCAAAAGCTCTTTAAGGCCTCGGCAGGTTACAGACACACGATGCATACATTCTTCTTCGTAAGCGTGTTTCACAGAATGTCATGAAGTCTAATTTAACCTCACTCCTGAGAATCGTTGCAAAAGACTGAAGGTATTGACACATCCCGGGCTATTCATTTTATAAGCCTCACACACAAAAACAAGCATTGCGAAACATGGCGCCATAGAGATTCGGGGTCATAAATTTAGTTGAGACAGAGTTGCCATTCTCATGAACTCTTTACCTAGCAGATCTAACACAAACATGCAGCCATTCATCTCTTTTAATAGCGCTCACCCTCTCTACAGGCTGAGAATGACAGAGTGCCCAGCTGTCAACAGGTTCACCTACACGCTGCAATGTGAATTTGACATGAAGTTGATTTATAATAATACTATGGATCAAACATTTGGATATACTTAGATAGGATAAGGCTTTGACTGTACAATACTGGAGGGAAAAGCCAAGAAGTAAAAAGAAAATAAAAATGATTATGGGGTGATGAACTTGAACACTGAAAATCCTTGCAGTCATGTTTTGGGGAATGATGAAAGCATTCTTCTGGCAATCCCTCAAACAGGCTAAATCCAGTGGTGGCATGGGCTGAAACAGCAGGGGCTTAGCTTCGCCTTTGTGTCTTGTCATGTTGTTTGAGGAAGCTAAGCCTCCGTCTTCTCTGCGTTACGCTGCTCAGGTATTTGTGAGCGAACCAAATTTTGGTGCCAAATACATTCTAAGACTTTGGCTTGTTGGTCATTTCCCAACTCGGTGCTGATTTGATAGCGGCTGCGGAGTGATACGATTACGCAATGTGTGGAATGTCCTACATGTTGATTTCCACAGCAGCATTCAGGACGTGGATTAATTTGTCACCAGATCACGGAGCTTCCATTCTTTACTGGTAGGAAGGGAGATGAGGAAAGAAGTATGACACAATAAGAGACTGAACAAAAAGCACAGAGCAGTCAATCCATGCTTCAAGATTAGACGCTCATGAAGGGAGGGACATGAGTTTTCAGGTCTAATTAGTTCATGGATCCATTTCTAGCTTTCGTCACACTGTAAAAATCTAAATCCTCTCTGTATCATATGCCACATATTCTGCCTTTCTATTACATATGCAACAAGTGTAGAGGACGTAAATAGGACCCAAAAAGAGGCCTTTTCAATTGTTTTTGCTTTTGTTTTTCCACAAAACTTCGGAAATAGAAACTTTCTGCTGTAATCTGCCTAGCACTGAGGTCTGACCTGTACTGTACAGAGCTCCACTTATCTGTGCAGGGTCCTGCACTCAGCTAAGCAGATTTGCAAAAGTATAGACTTTCTATACTTACGTAGAAGTACAGATACTAGTGTTAAAAATACTCCAGAAAGCCTCTTAAACGTACTCACAGTAAGAAAGTGAAAAGTAGCTCCTTGAAGAACATTTCTACCACCTATTTTTGTGCAACACTATCTGAACCTTGTGCTCTATCATTGTAAAAATAAAATAATATTAGTAGATGTGAATATAAACTTTATTCCAGTCTAAATTTGAATTCTAATAAAGCTTGAATCAGGTAAGTAGAACATGAGCAGAGAAAAAGAAAGAAAATGAAAAAACAGCTCTATTTTGTGTTTCTTACATTGTAGAGGGTGACGTTGCCTCTAAACATGAAAGAGGTTAAATGGGAGGATTCAGCATGTGGGGAACCCTGAAATCAGTTGCCTCAGTGTGGGGAAAAGAATCATAAATCACAATAATTTCTATTGGGAGCTCCAGTAGATTTTCTTAGTGTACAGGCTGTGATCAGCTGATCTGCTGCTTCAACTGGATGTCAGCAGATGTTTTATGAGTTGTCTTGGCTGATTTCCATCCTCGACACTGACAGTACAGTGTGTATTCTGTCTTTTTTCTAGAAGGTATAAAATTGGTATGAAGGTGAAATTCGCTGAATGAATCTCAGCATCATCAGCTTAACTTCAGATTCATCTCTGCTGCACTTTATGTAACCTAACTCTGACCATGAAACCACAGCCACTGTGCACCAGTCACACACTGTTCTTTACTTTAAACCCCTCACAGCAAACTAACCTGTTTATAGGATAGGATTTATAGGATTTTCATGCAACCTTTAAATAACACAGCGAGTGTACCTCAGTTTGTTTTGCAGCAGGTTTCACAATATGAAAAAAATGTAATGTCATGTGTACAGACCAGATATCTGATTTAAAAATGTGAGAACTTACATGTAAGCTTTAAATTTCCGGTTTATCAAACACCACTGATCAGTCCTTATCTTTAACCCCTCTTCTTCCTTTCCTGTTCTGTCTTTCTTATCTTTCTCCATCTCTGAGTGAAGTTAGCTCTTTCTTTTCTCTCCCTGTAAAATACAGCACAGGAATACTGGACCTTTAGCTAGCAACACACTGTGAGACAAACTGCACACAAACAGTTTATATGTTTGCTGATGTTTGTTGAGCTGATAGCAGCGTTGGATTTGAAATTACCTGAGAATTAAAAAAGATCACTTCTGTGGGGCTAGCTAGATGCTGAAGTACCACAAACATAACTTATGGACACCTGCAGTTGTTCCAGTGTTGTGCCAAAAATAAAAATAATAATAATAAAACAAATATATAAAAATGCAGGCCCACTTTAACCCCTGACTATGGCCCACACTTTTGCCTCTTTCATCTGTTTTATACCACATCCTCTGGTGATTAATACACAAGCAGGACTGCCTTTCATGTGTTTCTGTTTAGGCTCAAATCAGTTTGATGTTTGGAGGCTCGCAGTGACGAAGCTAAGCTCCATTCTCCTGTAGAGCAGGACATACATATCTATGTCTACAGACATATCTAATCTTCAGCACTTCCAATACAGAAAATCTCTGGCCTGCTGTACGCTACTCCGGACAACTACTGGACTCAGCTTTAACCCAAAAAGCTTTACTTTATCTTGCTGTAATTTCATTTACTTCATTGTTCTCGCAAGTTTGACTCTACACTTAATTTTAAAAAGTTCTATCTTTTGTTACCGCAAATCTGCAACACTGTATTTTGGTGATGCAGTTTTTTAATCGTCAGTCTAAATGCACCTTTCACCTCTGCCCTCTGTGGGAAGAACAGACCAAAATATCCCTGCTTGACTGATGGCCACCTGGTGTTTGTGTGTACAGCCTTCACATAATTAAGAAACAGATGGAAGCAAGTGCACATGGGAATTGCCTCAGCATCTCTGAGCCAGTTGGGCGGCTGAGCCTCTTCAGTCATTCATTCTGTTTCCTTTGACTATTTGGGTGTATTCCAAAGAGACATGAGTCTCAGCATGTTTTAATTAAATGCAGTGGTATGTCTGCCCTAGAGCTCTTACAACTCCCATCTCAACAAGCACTTTATTGTACTGTTAAAGGATAGCAGGAAGAGCGGCGTAAAGAAATATCAATAATTTCCAGTGTTGTTCCTCTGTCCCTTTGCTCATTAGGTAACCTGTCAAAGACCTGCACCGCGGATGGTTGGACCTCAGTCAGCATGGACTCCTACATAGCAGACTGTGGATATAATCCCAACACCACCATGGATAGCCATGAAGTAAGTGTGGCAACTGGAACTTTAAGTGAAATGTCCCACACCTGATGAACTGTGTACTGATGTGTATTGTTACAGGAGGTATTCTTCCACGCCATCAAAGTGGGATACACCATCGGTCACAGCGTGTCGCTCATCTCTCTGACAGTCGCTATCGTCATATTGTGTCTCTTCCGGTAAGGTGATCCATCGTAACACTGCTTAATGTTCCCACATAAAGACAATCAAACACCTATTAAAGCAAGAAAACCCCGTCGATCTCTCATTTCCTGCATTTTACTGAGGTCTTACAGTCTTTTTAAACAGCAATGTAACTGGATTAAGTGGGAGAAGTCGTCCAAATGTGGGTGGGTGCAAGCAGTCACCAAGTCAAACCGTGAAGTCAGATCACTTAGATGAGCATCTGTTATTCACTGTATGCTCTGTCCTGACCTTAAGGTCACAAGGTCGTGGAGAAAAACGCATGTGAGTGATTGTTGGCGTAGATCATTAGAACAGGTTTAAGTGGCAAGTGTGTGTAGCGTCTAATAAACATCAGCTGGCTGTGCTTGCATTTCAGGCTGTTTGTGTGTCGCGGGCTAAACAGCAAGCGCTGTGTTTACTCTTTGGGTTTTTTGACATGCGATCGGGTTTGCATCCTGGAGCGGAGACGCAGGATGTTGGCAGCGCCTGCTGTTTATGTCAGGGTGCAGATGTGGCGTTCATGCAGCTGAGCGATACTTCATCGCAGCTCAACTGTCCTGCTGCGTTTACGCAACTCACCCCAGGTCATCGTGTCACGGGGAAGGTATTTGTTTGAAAGCAGGCAAAAGAGAGAATTTACATTAGTGACATTTTCTCAGCACCCCCTGCTTCTCTCCCCCTACACACCGATTTGTTCTTGTTTGTTTCCTTGCTCCGCATCCCTGATAAATATTATGTCCCTGAAAAAGCTACATCCAAAGTGGGAGACATGCAGAAAGCCTTTCATGACAATTGCAGGGTTTAAATGAATTGTGACATTTAGATAGCAGCACAGCAGAGCACGGTGGTAGGAAATTACAAGGCGATAATCGTGTACACTAAGTGCTTAGAATGGCTGCTGTCCTGAGCTGAAACGCACATCTGTTCTGTGCTCATCTGAACTAAGTCAGTGAAGTTTCTAGTGCATATTCTCTTGATACACGCTTTTTTTCTGATGATTTCCGAGACACATGAGAAGCTCATTCATTGTAACCAGTCGGGATGCATTAGGAGTACTTTGCCTGTTCATTTTCTGTGTATTTGTATTCTTCTTCAGGAAGCTGCAGTGCACAAGAAACTACATCCACATGCATCTGTTTGTGTCTTTCATACTGAAAGCTGTGACTGTTTTCATCAAGGACGTGGTTCTGTACGAAGTCGGCGAGACAGATTGCCAAGCATCTGTGAGTACGCCGTCCACCGTCCTTTCTCTTTGCTGCTGAAAGCTCTGCAGGATGATTTTTCTATTATTGAACTGGTTGCGCGAATTGATTTCCCTCTCTGCCTAACTGAAGTTCGGCATCGTTGCTCAGCAGCCGCTTTCCCACTCTGACTTTAATGCTTTGTCTCAAAGTTTACTCAGCGTTCTGGGTGTAGCAGTGTTTGCCGAGGCACTTCTGCTCTTAAAATGATGTTTCCCTTTTCATCTATGCACCAGGATGTTGTGAGAGTTCCTGTTTGCCAAACATTAAGCCTGAACTTGAACATTAAGCCTGAACTACAGACAGCTTTGTCAATAAATCACATTCAGAGTGCTGTATTGACTTTATTACCACAACATGCCACAACGTCATAACTGATAAGTTAAGTATTTAGATAAGCTCCTAGCTGTGGCATTGCTCCCTCTTATGTGATTGATCAAGTCACCAACGTTAGTGCTGTTTTCTTGCCACTTTATTACCAGAGAGGACTGGATCAACTCACTATAAATCACCCGCTTTACTATATCACTAAGTGCTGTTGCTTAATGGCTGAGTTTAGACATTTCTCCTTCAGGGTACACCGGCTGCCCTGACCTAAACACAGCTGCTAAATATCTCACAGATTTCTAAACTCCTCAGTGAAAAAGCAAAAACAAAAGGAGTAAACTTTTGTTTACTTGGTGTAAGGCGCACTACTTAGCTTGTAAAAATACAGTTGGGGTGAAAGCGGAAAACCTCGTGCAAAATAACACAGAGAGTTGCAGGCAGGAAGGAGGACCCAAATGCAGGACTCACAGACGGAGGGTTAAACTTAACGCGCAGCTTTATTCCTGGGAAAAATCTCGAATACAGAAAACAAAAAGCGAAGCATAATAACTAGAGCTAACAAACTCAGGACTCAAGGAACTGGAAAACAAGAAACCTAAACTAGAAATCAGGAGCTACGGAGACTAGGAACACAGAGGAAACGCACAGCACTGAGGAGGTGTGTGAAGGTTAACGACGTGACAACAAGCAGGGGAAGACTGAGGACTAAAATACACAGGAGGATCACGAGAGGATGGAGAGCAGGAAAAAAACACAGCTGGGGCAAATCAGACATAATGAGACGAGGGAAGATGTCTGTGAAGGTTCTCAGTCATCCATCCAAGGGAAGGCAAAACTAGATACACTGACATAGGACACAGACTATGAAAATAAAACAGAAAATACGACACGTACACTCAGACACATGACTGACTGGGGAACAAGAGAATAAACCCGAGGGCAGAACTAAATCTAAGAACTAGAAATCACAAACCCAGAAGAACTAGAGAGCTACAAATGCAAAACAGAAACCGAAACATGGTCATAAACCAGGGTGAAACCAAAGATTACTAATCCCCATCCCCTCGTGATCCTACCAGTGTATAAGGACCCTGACAGCACTACTGGGACCTTAAGAGAGCTGTGCATAAACGAATGCCTGCAAACTTCAATGAACTGAAGCAATGTTGCACAGAAGAGTGGGCCAATAACGTCAACCCAGCAGGACAGAGAGTACCAAGCAATGTTACATTTGATAACAATGAAGAACATGGAAAAATAATAGAACAACAGTATAGTTTGATAACACTGAAATAAAACTAAGTTGCAAACATATGCATTTAATGTGTATCAAGTGTGATTGTTTATCTTAGATAAGTGAGAATGACCCTGATGTTAGTGGAACAGAAGCTCCCTGACAGCGTTAGAGAGGCTGGTTCTTTGTAATGTTTTACACTGACAGTACTTTGTCTGTTAAATATGTTAAATATTCACATTGTTCTGAACAAGAAAACAAATCCTATAATTTTTTTAGCTTGGCCCACGGGGACTAAAACTGGCCTGGCTAGTTTAAAATGTCTAGTCTGTTATGTTGTCCTCATCTTTTTAAAGGTCAATGCATTTCCTCTGGATATACCTTTAAAGTGTGAATGTTTTAGGTAAAAAATACATCTCTGCAGCCGTGTTTAACGTGATATGAACGACAAGTTAAGTAAATAATGCCATCAGAATTGAACCATATGTTGCTGCTGTACAATAAGGCAAATTCCACAGTAAAAAGGATTTATTTTAAACTTGATATCTAATACAAGCATCTTAGGACACTCCTGCAAACAACGCTGGTTTTAGTTTTGAAACCTTGTTCAAGTGTGCATGCAGCAGGACAAAACTGAGACTTTTGGAAATAATGGTCCAGGCACCCACGTGTGCTTCCTGTTTATTCGTCTCAAAAGCTAATCTAACACATTATGGATCGGCTTACAAATCTTGTTGTGATGTCATCTTTCTTGTGTGGGTACTCCACTCTGCCACCTGCTCAATTATATGCTTTTAGCAATAGCTGCAATTCACAATCATTAGCTGAAAGTGCTTTATGTTGTGAGGTATAACCAATGTTCCCTCTAATTTTTCATGTGTCTGAGCGAACACACAAACCTCCTGAGCGGTCCCTTGGACCCCTGTGAGCAACATTAGACGTGTGCACTGTGGTCACGCCAGCATCGAATCCATCCAAGTTACATGGTTTATTAAAATGATCAAATTACAGCATTTATGTTAGACTACTTTTAATTACCTGCTTTAGCTCACTTACAATGAAAATTAAAAAAACAAAAGAAAATCTTGAAAACAAAACTTTCTTTTTTTCTTTTCTTTTTTTAAAATAAAGCTCTGACCAGTATTATGAGAATGAGTCTGTGAGAGAGTCCTGTAACTCTCTGTCTGCAAAATACAGTAAATAATGACAAATGTTGGGCAATTAATTATATAGTTACTTCTTCAAAAAAGTAACTGAGTTATGCAAACAAAGTGTTTTGCAGCTGTTTACCTAAAAATGCAGTCAAGGCGTTTTTATAAACATTTCAAACTATTTACAGAACAATCAGCTGTTCTGCATCAAATTTGATGCCACACAAATTATTTGTGCCACTCCAAAAATAATTTCTGTCCACTATGAGATAAAGGAGAACAACAGCCTGATACCTGCAGGCCTGACAACAGGAGATGTATCACTGCTGTAACACCTGTAACATTCAGCAGTCGCCTCATTGTTCTGACACACACAACAAAACTACTGACTACACTACACACTAACTACACAAGATTTGCGCTAAACGTCGCAAATCTCTCACATCTCAAAACACAGCCGTCACTCCTAAAACTTCCCCCTTCCTAAACAACTAAATGCCATGTTGCCATATCATTTTTTGATTGGTCGACATGGTACATTTTTCCACCAATAGGAAAGAGTGGGGGGTTTTTGGTTTTGTTTTTGCTCACAGGTGGAGAGTGCTTTCAAGCATTTTCCTTATAAAAGCTGTTTTTACCATTTCTTCCTGCAGTAAATATAAACAACGACAGTATTCAGGAAGAAAACCAAACATTGCAGATATTTTTATCATAACTCTGGTTTTACGTGGCCGATCAACACAATTTAAAAACTGGTATAAAGTCCACACTTTTTCCGTCAGTTGTTCCGTCTGTCCTGCTCCTGCTCTCTAACCTTAAGTTGTTTGCTTAGCTCAGCTGATTAACAGCTTTAGGCCGTCTTGATAGTGAGAGTGGAATTTTAGGCTTCTTCTAGTTCTGTTTAACTCAATAACAATATTTGCCTGAAAACATTTTCCCATTTGGAGTTTTAAGTTATGGTGCAGACATTGCAGTGGGTCAGTGTGGTTTCTCCTAATATTGCAACAAGGAGCTTTAAACTTGGATTTCAGTTACATTTACTGCAGATTACAGATCTAAATGGTCAAATACTCTGTCAGTATAATCAGCCCAACTACAAGATAGCACATGGTTATTGACCTTTAATTGCTATTTTTTGTGCCCTTGGGATTAGTTTGCTAAAAACGTCCTCAAGTAACCTTTTGAATCATTTAAATGGAAATAGATTTATATATGAATCTACATTCATTTGCACATTTCTGGTAAAGCCAATAACATGTTAATGTTTTTTAGGTGGGATGCAAGGCAGTGATGGTTTTGTTCCACTACGGGGTCATGGCCAGTTACTTCTGGCTGCTTGTGGAGGGCCTCTATCTTCATGCTTTGTTAGCTGTGTCCTTCTTCTCTGAGAGAAAGTACTTCTGGTGGTACATCCTCATTGGGTGGGGTAAGTGTTAGCTCTCATGGTCGCTCTCAGAATCTCATTTGCAAGGGGATCGGATGTGTCCATTTGTCTGTAGTGTCAGTGCAGCCATCAGGCAACCTGAATGCCTTCATTAGTCTTTACTACAGTCACTGGATCCATCCATCCATTACTTATATCTGCTTTATCATGGAGATATACGGGACACTGAAGCCTATTGCAGCTGGCATAAGGCTACAAGAAGCTGGATACTTCCTGGACTGGTAGTTGGGCCTTCACAGGGCCAAGACAGAAATCATTCACACTTTCATACTTGCAGCCAACTTAGACTCATCAGTTACCCTAACATGCATATCAGGGGACTATGGGAGGGAACTGGAGTATATATTATTTTATGTAAAAGAGGTTTAATACATGCAGCTGCTTCAGAGAAATACTGAACTTTCAATCTGCACATGAATGAGTTTTCCTTAGTTTAGCAGCAGCAGGCGGCTGGCACCCGTCCTCATTGTTAGAATTCAGTCAAAGAGTCCCGCAATGCTTTTGGAAGGCAAATAGCTTTATGTATGTATGGCAAACGTAACATATAAATAAATTAAATTCTTTGCCGAACTTAGAGATCAAACAAGTAGACCTGAACTGCTATATTTCAATTTCAACAGCAATTTGGTCCCTGCTTTCATCAAAATTCATATATTCATAAAAAAGGTGCTAGGTGGAACCTTTGAGGAGTTTCATCTTATTTTCAGTTAAAATCTGAAAATATTTTACCTTTTGATCCTTCAGTTGCCTTTGACGTATATATTCAACAATATTTATTTTCCCTTCACAGTGAAATAAATCTAGAAATAGGCTTGAAATGTTGTGTCTGCAAGCAGGAAAATGGAAACAAGCCTTTCCCACAGATACCCAGGATGAATCAGTATTGGCACAGAGCACACATGAGTCGTGTTAAGAATGATAAGCATAGCTAAAAAGCAATATTGCTTCAGCTGTAAACGCATTCATAAGATTAACAGTGTGCTCATGCCCAAATGTAGTACAGATAAATAAATAAGTATATAAAATAATCTATAAAATAAATCACAGAGCTGATCATTTCTCTCTGAGAAACAGAGATCATTTTAATGTTGAAATAACTTAGAGGTAATTCTGTTTGTGTTGTAATTTGTCTGCAGGGGCTCCGACCATCTTTATCTCAGCGTGGGCGATAACGAAGGCTTTTTTAGATCACCCTGGGTGAGTTCATCTTCATCATGTTTTCTTGTTGATTAAAGTGAAGTTATCATTTGGGATGCACTGATTGTGAAAGTCTTAGCCAATACTGATGCAGATATTAGAATTACAGTTCTGTGCAAAAGCCTTGAGCCATACTTTAGATTTTGCTCTGAAAATAAGTGCAGCGACTTTTTGAAGCGTGCATACATCCATGGAAATATAAGAAGAAACCAGAGTTTGTATCATTGTAATGATTTTCAATATTTGGTATGAACAAACTCTTAGTCAGCTTTCATGTAATTTCTTTAAGAAGTCTTCATGAAAAGTAAAGGGACCGTCAAAGCTCCTCTTCTTTCATCCATTACAAAGATTAACAGCTGGTCTTCGGAGCAATTTTGCTGCCTCTATTTACAGTCCAGTGATGTTTTTTTATGATCTTTTATTGAGAACTTCTTGTTTGCATTTCCTTTTTTCCTGTCAGATGCTGGGAGACAATTGATGACGGCCCTTGGTGGATCATCAAAACCCCCATTTTAATCACCATACTTGTGAGTCAGTGCAGCTCTTTGTGAGTAACATTCCAATCTCAGCTTAATGCAAAATTAACCAGTCTGCTACTTTCGTGGCAGGTGAACTTTTTCCTCTTCATTTGTATCATCCGGATTTTACGGCAGAAGATGAATTGCCCAGACATTGGAAGAAAGGAGTCCAATCAATACTCGTAGGTATTCAGTGCAAAATGTCAGCATCTTGATCATAGTGCAGGTTGCAGTCATTTCTTATCAGGTGATGCTAATTTAATTAATTTTGCTGCTGTTAGGTTTTTATTTTGACTAAGCTCTTGCACAGTGACAGATACTCGACTCTGGCCTTTGTGGACCTTAACACGGCTGAACACGAGCTTTCTCTTTACTTTTTTTTCCTCCCATCTCATGTTTTTAGGAGACTGGCTAAATCAACTCTGTTGTTGATTCCTCTCTTTGGCATAAACTACATTATTTTTGCTTTCATCCCCGATGACATTCACCCACAAGTGAGGATGGTGTTCGATCTTATTCTCGGGTCATTTCAGGTAACGTCCCTGCATTAAGTCTGCAACACTTTCCAAATGGTGCACAGAAGCAGGCAGCACTACTTATAGATGAATGTGCGGATTTTATGCTTGAAATATTGCGTTTTAGACGGAACCGCTGCCGCAAGTGGACATCCTTTCATTTGATTGCAAAGTTTTATGAAGATAGTTTGTCAGATGGAGCAAATGAATGCTTGGTTTTGCTGACATGTTTAACTTTGTACGCTTGAATAATGAGTTTGCTCGTTTGCTGAGCATTAAATTGAAAGTAAACTCTGAGAGCAAAGTGCAGTGATGGAAGCTGTGCAATGGAAAGTTTTTCTCAATTTATAACCGTTGTAGTTCAAAGTGATATCCCCTGGGAACATTTCCCAGGGGATCTGGATGATAAACTTGCTGTCTGAGCCTGAAGTTGGTCGTCATTTTACCATCATTATTCATACGCAAGTATTTTGAGTGTTTCCCCAGCTGTGCAATCATACTTATATTTATGTGCAACAACAGCTCTTACAGGGCGGAGTGTGTGTGTGTGTTTTTTCCCATCTCTTCAACAGGGTTTTGTGGTTGCTGTCTTGTACTGCTTTCTAAATGGAGAGGTGAGTAAATTCTAACAAAAAAAAGCTCTCTGAGATAAATTAGCTAAATCCCGTGTTTCATGCCTGCTTAACGATGCTCCTCGTTCTGTTTGTCTACCTCTCTGCTTGTCCTGCAGGTGCAGTCGGAGATTAAGCGTAAGTGGCGCAGGTGGATGCTGCAGAGGTTTCTGGGTGCTGATACTAAGTACCAGCAGCCCTCCATGGGCAGCAACGGCAACAACTTCAGCACCCAGATCACCATGATGACCAAATGCAGCCCCACAACACGCCGGACATCTGCGTGTCAGGAGCGCCTCTCGTCCATCTGATATCCAGTTAAAGTTACTGTCGTTCTTTGATTTAAATCCTTAGGCACTGAATGTGTGGCTCGCATACGCTGTTGCCACAGGATCGATATTGGTTACTGAGTATTTTTAGCGATTGCCTGTCAAAAATTGAGTGAGACTGAATTTTTCTTGCCAGAATTGAAAGGTAAAACCGCTGTAATGAGAGGCCTTTGGTTAGGGAGGTCTGCACCAACAATCTGGTTTCTGATATTTGTATGAAAGCCAATGTCATGTGGAAATATGTACAGACGGGCTCATACTGCATATTAGTGCTTTGTTGATATCTGGAACTGGAAAAGGCTACAGGCAAGTTATAAAAAGTCGGTCCTCAGTGTAACAATAATGACAGTAACGTGCAAAGAGAAAGCTCTTCTTAACCCTCATGGGCACTGAAGTGAATTCAATGTCCTCTGACCAATAACACCAGAGACAAGCTGCAAGATATTTATCAAAAGGGTGTGTGACAGAGGAGGTCTCCAACCACTAATGGCCCATGTTGCTTAAGGGAACAATGGAAGCAGCTTTATTGACTGTGTCAAGCTGCTGTGAATCTAAAGCACAGGCAGTGCAATGGAGGTTCCTAATGCTGCCTATGACAGTTTTATTCAGGGGATACTCTGCTGAATTACTGCCAGCTAACATTCCAGAGGAGAGACTGAATCTTCTGCTTGTGAAATTCAGTTCAGATTACAGAGGCTTTTACTTTTTGTCTGAGTGCGCAGTCAGATAACAGATGGACCAGCTGTATTCTATTAATCCACAACTTACAAGACTGTAAATAAATACGCAGTAACAACAACTTACTTCCATTAACTGGATTGCATGGATAGTTTATTCCGCTGCATTTATTTTAAATGTATTCATCTATTTTATTTCTCTAGTGAGACAAGCAGGTCAAAGTTTTCATTAGCTGTAAAATATCTTGTTACATACAACATGAATTGGCATGCTCACGGATCCCAGACTTTTCCCACTGGTCCCACACAATAGTCTGTATATAAAAGATGGAGGGGGGCACCGTGACATCGCCTGTGGGTTTGTGAACTCCTGTTCTGAAGTGTCAACTTTAACTGTGGCTGTTGCAATGTTGGGTTTTTGAAGGTAGAAGTGACCATATTTACACAAGGATTATTAACTAATGCAAGCAAGCTTTGCTAGCAAGTTGCATTTGTAAAACGCGTGGATGCATAACACAGAGAGATGCATAAAAATGAATGTTAGGCATACAAATATAATAACTGG
Organism: Haplochromis burtoni; assembly: GCF_018398535.1. Classification (NCBI taxonomy): domain Eukaryota; kingdom Metazoa; phylum Chordata; class Actinopteri; order Cichliformes; family Cichlidae; genus Haplochromis; species Haplochromis burtoni. The sequence continues at coordinate 328,556 of NW_024582533.1, read as the reverse complement.
ATATCATACACCGAAACTTCTTGGACTGTCTGTTAGAACTTTGTGCAACAGCACAGACACGGTGTAGACGTCTACTTCAGTGACTTGAATGAGCTGAGGTGAGGCCTGGCAGAGAGTTTGTTGGCACCGACCTGCCACTCAGCTGACTACGGTCCTAATAATGTATTAATACAATGTAAATGAGCGAGGAGTTTTAGAAAAACAAAATCACCCCTTGTACATCAAAATTAGTTGAGACATTCACGTTTCCCTCAGGTTGTAACAACATGATTACTCAGCGTTCTTCATAATCAGGTCAAAGTATTTATTTTGCCAAATTAGTTCATTTGTGGCCAATTATAGGCAACACTTATAGCTTCAGCTGTCGTTTCTGTTTAGTGCTAATTGAGAGATGTGAGACTAACACGGTAAACATTTCACCTGCTGTTACGGGGAGCACGTTTACATAAATGCTAGCGCTGAGCACCGCCTGCCTGGCTTTGGAGCTCACTGACAATTTATAAAGCTAAAAGACATCACAATTGTTGGCGTCACGTTTACATTGCCCACGCATTTTCTGCAGAATAGTTTTGTACGCTTACATGTTCGGCGTCAGATTCCGTCAGAGTCATGCTGGTGCTTATTTTAGTTCCAGTTTTTGTGGTGTGTGTTGTAAACTGAACCTGAGGTAAAGCTAACCTAAAAGTACCTCAGACAGGGAGCTAGTGATGTGGATAAAGAGTTGGTTTCTTGTGAGTTTGACGGTGATGCTCTTTAGTGCTCAGGTGTCAACTGGAAATAAGTGTTTACATTTGAAAGTACTTCCTTACTCGTGATATTTGCTTACTGTCAGTGTAAAGTTGACAGTGTCTCTCTTGTGTTGCCATGTAAATACGTTACTGAACAAAATGTTTAATGAAGTTGAATAAAATCATTTGCACTGTGAGGACGGCTCCAGCATTGTTCATGCACTGAAAGCAAGATAACAATCTGATATTTTATTACCATTAAAATGAAGCATTACAGATAATAAACATCAAGAAATGATATTACAAAAACATGTACAAAGGAACACTGTAGCATTTTAGAAAATACATTTTTGTGCGATGTTCTAACTCGTGTCCTGCTACAGCATGTATATGTCTCCCCCTACTGCAAAAGAGAGATAAAACTCTTTTGATGCTTATTTCATAACATCCCCGCGCACCACGTTCACTCCTTACCCTGAAACATTCTCTGACCCTCAGCTAATCAGTGCATCCGTTTAACACAGCGCTAAAGTTACGATTCACCTCATGGCGCCAACAGTTTGGTACAGTTATAACTTGGTGAGTCGCAGAGTGTTGAGACGCACTGAAAGAATAGTGGATCCCTCCGCATAGCTTATCTCACGCAGTATCCCAGTCCAGCACTTGTCTGACTCATCATGTCTGTAGAGAAGATAAATAAGTCAGCTGAGTTCCCCTCATAGCATCTTAGGAAAGCATACAGTAATAACAATGCAATCTCAATATTTTTCATCTAGACAGAATGATTAGGCACAAAAGGAATTCCTGACAGCTGTGTATCAAATGAAGCTATTATTAACAGCACTGTAGACAGCAGCCATTATTATACCTCACAACAAATGTTTTGAAAAGATCCTAATCAATGCCTATGTACCATTAGCAAGTCCAAGTCCTCCAGCTTTAGATGCAAAACTTTAAAACATGTCAAAATTGTAGTTTAGGTCAAATGTTTTTATTTTTAACATAAATGAAGGTTACTAATTATTCAGTGATTTTCCTGCTATTCTGCTCTTATTTGATGTGCTCAGATTGTGCTTTGTTGCTGAAACCTTACCTCAAGAAATGTTTAAAAACACATAAAATGGTCCAAATATTGTAAAATTAATTTCTTTGCTATAATTTACCAAAATTCCCTGGAAAATAATCCATGAATATGGAGTATGTTTAGATTTCTCCTACATCACTAAAATAATAATCTTCACTGTGAAGTGTTGGATGAAAATTGCTTTCAATTCAGTTTTGTTCATTTAGCACCAAATCAAAACAGTTACCTTAAGGTGATTTATATTATAAAGACTCTATAATGACACAGAGAAAACCTCAACAATCAGTCGACCCCCTGTGAGCAAGCACTTGGCGACAAGTACCAGCGATTAAATGTCCTAGTAATAAGTACAGATTACAAAAAAGATGAAGAATTTTTGAGCAAATACCAGATAAGCTGTAATTGCATAGACATGTATGCTTAAAGACATGCTTAAAGGTTAATTTAATGAGTTACAATGAAAGGAAATGCCTGCTAATGGTAACATAAACTGAAATGTCCATTTTACTATTAACTGAAGTGTCTGTTAATGCTACTGAAAATACAGAAAAACAGGAGCACTGGGACCCTGTAACAGCAGCGGGCTTCTCAGACTACCATAAGAATTTAACGTAAATCTATTGTGCTCATTTACAACTCCAGAATATTATTCTTGTATTTTAACTTTGCATTGTTCAGAATTGTTGTATTTGTATAGGTCTTATTTATCCCATAGTGAACCTTGGTGTCGCCTGTCAGTTCATCCACTATGTAAAACAAGCTCCTTCGGTGTCCTTTCCCCTGTCTCACATCAGCTGCCCCTCCTAAGCAGAGGTTTTGAACAGCAGGACAGTGGGGCCTCTGTGCTTACAACCAATCAGGTTGATTGAAACTGATCAGGCTGTGCGTCTCTCGTCATCGTGCAGAGTGAAAAGGAAAAAACAAAACACCAACAATTGGATTTGAGTGTTTAGAGCAGCCCGAATCCCTAGCTTTGGCTTATAAGGATTGTTTGTACATGACTTCATTATTTATACTTTGGACATGTTTAATATAAGCCTTTGTAACAGCAGACTTTATAAACTTTAAAGACAGTCTTTCACTCTGAAACTCTTACAAGGAGTCTGAATAAAACTTTACTGTTGGATAAAATTCGCTCACTAAAATCCCTTCATCACCTAAATGATCATTTGTGTGTATAAAGTGATTTTCCTCCTCTTTTGTTTTTCTGTGACCTTACATTCAGTTGTTATGTCTAGTAGGCTCTCACCTCCAAATGTCAGTCATCTCTGTTGGGACGGGCTCCTCACTGGTTTCACTGGGCATCATGGCAAAGCCGCCCACAGCGTACAGAAACCCCCCCATTGAGATCAGATTAAGGGAACTGCGCTCCTGAGGGAACTCTGTGAACTCAGACCACCTGGAATAACAGGACAATAAGGACACAAACACACACGGGGACGTGATGGTGTTAAACAAGCTTCAATAATACTGAATGACACCCGTACCAGTACCACTAGTGGCGTTTTATGATCTAATGATCTCTTGTTTGTGCTCAGTGAGTCATTTCACTAATGCGGACAGATGCTTCCCCTTGTTACGAGTAGATAAAGCGGGTTATATATATGTAATAAAGCGAGTCATATATATATATAATAAAACATTGTCTCACTTGTTGCTGGCAATGTCGTAGACCTCCACAGAGCTGGTGAGGCCTGAGTCTGTGACTCCTGTGACCACAAAGATCTGGTCGTTGTGGACGGCAATACCAAACAGAGAGCGAGCTGTTTTCAGAGGGGCCAGGTCCTTCCATTCAAACTTAGTGGGATTGTAGACACACACTCTTCTCATGCACTTCCTACACACACACGTGCGCAAACACGCATGTGCAAACAAACAGACAAAATATGCTTTTTTAAACGGATTATTTGAGTTCATGCATAAGTTTCGTCATATATGTTCTAATCCTGTTCATTTCTGATGTTTTTGATTTCGCAGGAGCCAGGACTGTTTATTTATTTGTTTTTTAAGTTGGTTGGTTTTTGGTCTGCTCCCCATTAAAATAACAAAATGAAACATTGTGCTCAGCCACCGCAGACTTTAAAAGTTCTGTTTAGCCAAAGTTATAAACTGAGTTACAAAATCCGCAGAACACAAAATAATTAAATAATAATAAAATAAAACTATGAGACTGATGATGAATGAGGTTTAATAATGATTTTTCTTTTTTTTCCTACCGACATTATCATAAAAATGTGGGCTTTTAAAGCCTGTAGTGCACTTACCTGCTTTCAGACTTCCCTCCAATGACGTAGACGAGCCCTTTGTGTGATACAGTTCCATGGCCATACACCTCATAAGGCAGGGGATCAGATTCTCCCCATTTGAAAGACCTGTGCAGATGTGCAAATGAAGAAGAACATGTACCATCATGAACAGACTCTGCAGATGATAAAGTGAGTGACTCATGCAAACTGTGATTCTAAGAAGAAACGAGGCTTGGGAGTTGCTGTTTTGTTCCTTTTATAAGGAAAACACACATTTCCAGCCTTGATGATTTTGAATTTTAAGGTCAAAGTTTAAACAAATCGTATTTACTATCGTATGCAATTATATTTCCAAGAGAGATGGCCATAATTTAGATAAGATGTGCATTTTCCATTGCACTAGAGCATATTAAACTTACTGTCTGTCATAGATCATGACTGAGCTCAGTGCGTGCTCGCCGTCCTTCAGTTCCTTTCCTCCAACAACAAAGATTGAGTTTTCAGCTTCAGTCAGGCCAAACAGACAGCGTGGGTTGGGTTGTGGAGGCATCCCTAACCAGTCTGAACTGACTGGGTCAAACTGGGGATAAATAAAAGTGATGTGAGAGGAATTAAATACAAAAGAATCCAGAAATATTTTTAAAGTAGCTTAAGATTTGAAAAGGAGCCATCGTCAGAGTTCAGGTTGTAAAGAGCTACAAATGGTTTTCATAGATTACACACTACCTGCAGGAAGTAGGAGCTGAATGGTTCATCTTTGTCCTCTTCATTGTAGAGAAGTCCTCCCACAACAAACACTTGGTTCTCTCTTGTCACCAGGCTGCAATGATTCTTGGGAATTTCAGTGGATTCTGACACAACAAAGCACTCGTTTCCTGCCGGGTCGTAGGCCACAGTCCCTGTGTCGCTGATCATAAGTATGAGGTCCATTTCAAACATCCCAAAACGAGGATTGTTGTTGAGTATGCCTGGCAGGTAACCGTCCTCATCATCTTCCTCATCCTCACTGCCTTCACCCCCCTTTGCCCCATCTGTTGCAGGCTTCTTCGGCTTAGGGAGCCGCCCTCTGTGAGCGTCCCTGACGAGATCCAGCTCCTTCTTGATGTCCTGGCTGAAGCGGATGTACTGGTGACGCTCCACTTTTTCTTTGAAGTAATCCAAAGGCATGAGTCTGAAGCGAACACAGTGCAACAGTTCGGGCAGATCTTTGACCCGATTGGTCTCGTCATGCTTGACCCAGTCCATCAGGGATTCAAACACCTGCTCCTCCCGCTCAACATTAAGGGCGTCTGAGGTGATGATGATGGCCACCTCGCTGGGAGCTAGCTGCAGAAAGTCTTGGTCCCTGACAACAACCTGGTAGCGCTCGCAGATGAAGTCTCTCGCGGCAAGAGCAAGCTTGGGACTATCCAGAAGCAGCCCCAGTCTGAAGATAGCCAAGCAATTCCCGAGCACCAACTTTTCTTGGAGATAGGACACACACACAGAGAAGATGGAGGGGATCTGGTACATGTTGGCGACCATGAATATATCTTGGACATTCTGTTCTGTCAGATTAATGTCAGATGTATACAAGTACCGCAGGATCATCTCCATAACCCCAGGCTCCACATTCTTGAGGACAACCTCCTTCTTCTTGCTCTCCTCCAAGTCAGACAGGAACATAGCCTTGAAGAAGGGGCTGCTAGCTGCCAGAACCAAGCGGTGGCAGGGGAACTCCTTGTCCTGGATTTTGAGGACACAATCCACAAATCTGTCATTTTCTAAGAGGTCACACAGTCCATCCTGAAGCAAGGTCTGCTGGTACATCCGAGGTTGCGCCACTGGATCTATAGTCATGGCAGACATTTTGTTCTGTTGCCGTGTGCGGGTTGGGTTTCGTGGGCTCCCTACACTCTCCCCACAACAGAGCGGGACTTTCAGTGCACAGGGTGGCTCAGTTTGCCCTGAATAGTCTCGTGTAGTTGGATGGCTTGTGGCTGCAGCTGTCTGTGGCTGTCAGCCACTACGCAAGTCAGGGGTATTTATAGACAGGACCCTCACAAAGCTGAGGCATCCAACTTGGTGGACAGGGGGACCTATCCTCTGCTGCACCACACAGACCCCCACAAACAGCTGAATGACAGGGGCTGTTAAATCCAGAAGAACAACTCATCGAGCAGCTTCGCTGGGTCTGATCACAGCGACACTTTCACACACACGTAATCAAATATTGATTTAATTTGTGATCACACTGGCCTCACACAGAGTCAGTTTATCATATTGTAAGTATATTAATAGAGGTATAGGAGTATATGAGTAGTGCCAACTCATATCATAAAACAAATATATACAGAGGGAGGAAATATCCGAAGTTTTAATATTTGTTAGTTTAAAAAATTAATATGACTCGCCTGATGAGGCTTTGATGGACTGTGGGTCAACTGCTTTGTGTTCTCTTTTTTATCGTAATACCTGTACTGTGTTTTCCTAATTCTAGCTCTGACAGATCCCTTCCAGATCATCAGTCTGTAGTTGCTCCTTCAACTGAAATCTTCACAGTTGGTGTATAAAAACAGTGTTAGTTCCATTGTGATTAAAATATTTTTCAAACTGTTTCAGCCACAATTACAAAAAACAAGCAAAAGTTTTAATATTTTATACATCTGGTATAAATGAGGATTATTATTATTATGTGATATCCCACATTTTACTTATTCCATATGTATGTATGTATACATGTGCCAACATTAAGTGATTTGCAACAACAATGTATACTAAGTGACAAACAGTACTGGCATCTAGTGGTTGAAAGCGAGTCTGAAAAATGTGACCAGTGCATCACATATATGTAGAAGGTATAGAACAGGGGTGGGCAACTCCAGGCCTCGAATGTCGGTGTCCTGCGGGTTTTAGATGTGTCCTTGATCCAATACAGCTGATTCAAATGGCTAAATGACCTCCTCAACATCTCTTGAAGTTCTCCAGAGGCCTGATAATGAACTAATCATCTGATTCAGGTGTGTTTACCCAAGGTGTGATTTAAAATCTGCAGGACACCGACCCTCGAGGCCTGGAGTGGCCTAACCCTGGTATAGAATTAAAAGTCATGATCAGGGATGTCTAACAAAAGCCCCGGGTACCAGAATCAGCCCAGCAAAGACTACGGTCTGAAAGGCTTTGGAAAATGTGAAGGAGGATATAAAAGTTTTATCTATAATTTCACAGCTTTTACAGTTTTTCTTATTGTTAAAGACCTCCCAAATGATGGCCCATACCATACAAAACAAGATTCCTGTTTTTCACCACCTACCATACAGATATGCACTAAAACATTTGTCTAGGCAATGAAACCTAAACTTTTATGTAATATAATCCATTTATCATGTTGAAAAACTAAGAAATACTGTCGTAAATGCACCTTTTCCCCTCACATTAATCCTTCCCAGGGAATAAACGTGTAATTGAATGATAGAAAGGGGAGTTTCACTGGTCCAAGCTCAAAGTGCACTCTCTGGGCCCGCAAGATAAAAGAGGTTTGACATGCGCGGGCCATATAAAGGTTTACACCACTATAGCATCAGCGTCTGATTTATGAACCTCAAACTCAAAACAGTTCAAAGTTTAAAATCTCACATAGCCTTATTCTTTGCCAAGCTTCTTCTTTTTTGTCACTATACAAATAAACTAAGACGACACATTGTAGCTGCATAAAGCTTCAGCATAGCAGACGTTTTGGGTTGCCAGCAGCATTAAAAAAAATAACAAAAGTTCAAGTAATCGTGTTAAATAATTCTCTGTGCTCTGTGCCAGTAAACCTCAACATGAAGCCAACAATGCTTTTTGGGTGTCACACTGTATTGGTTACTGACGTCACAAAACTCTAAAAGATTAGAAAAGATAACCCACCTCATAATAGGGCCTGGCCAGACTGGTTTCATAAAAGGAACACTCATCAACAAATACAAGTGAATTACTTAATTTGGCCCGGGCTTTTCTAAAAGGGTATGTTTTAACCATCCTGACATGCAGTGTAGCCTGTTGGCAAAGAGGTGGTTTTGTCCCACTTCTGTTGTTGATGTGTTTTTTTTCTCTGTCCCTTTCTCTCCCTCTTTCTTTCTTCCCAACTTCTCTTTCTTTGTTTTCTTTTCTGTTCAGTCTTGTCCGTTGTGATTATAATAACTCAAAATTAAAAATCCTGATAAAATTCTAATGAAACATAACTATCAAGTGGACCATTATAGCAAATACAGTAATGGTCCACATGGGAAAGTAAATCTGTGTGGCATTTTTTGGCCTTCACACAACAACTGCTACACTGTCGGACAGGCCAAAAGAAAAGTTTAGCAAACATTGGATGTTTGTAATCATCCATGCTGTAACCACAAAGGAAATAGCAGAAATTAACTTTGGACAAACTGGGCCATCTGGTGGTGATGAATGGCAGTGTCTCACAAATCAGCAGGAAAGCCTTTTTCGTCCATTCAAAGAGAATGAATTTGTTCAAATGTTTTAATGCAGACCGTCCTGAACAGCTCATAGGTGCATACATGTACACACAGCAATCTCACTGCAAATAGCAACCAAACAAACTCACAGCAGGAGTGTCCCTTCTGGACGAAACACCACTTTATTACAAGTCAAACATTTGAAATGAACACTTTTAATGAATACCCAAAAGTGGGAAAAAGCATTGCATCGAGTTTTTCTCTCTCTCTGACTGCTGCACTGAAGACACACAGCAGGTTTTGTTGACAGGCAGCATAACACTGACCCATGTCCCCTGCTGGGCTTCTGGCCTTTCAAGTGGGGGTCTTTATTATGTGAGTGAGGGCCGAGGAGAGATGGACCAAAATGCCACACCCACAGTAATCTCCTGTGGACAGTAGTAGAGTAAGGCAGTCATTCTTTGAATGGTTTCCAGTGACTTAGCTACATTCAGTACTCAGTATCACAGGAGATCTGATACATAATCAAACTAAAATACCAGTGCTTTACCGTCATATATATTTTTCTTAGTAAGAGTAAAACAATTATACTGTACATTACAATCAGCTGCAAGCTATGTGGAGGACCTCCATAGCACCCTTTTTATTTTCTTTATTGCACTCCATTTATGACGCCCTGATTTCAAGTTTTCTTCAAGTTTTACCCTTTTAGCTTGATTACAGATCAATAAGATTGGATCTCAACCATCTCAATGAAATAAAAAACAAAGATGGTGATAAAAAAGGAAGAAGAAATAAAAGTGAAGGAGAACAGAACCACACAGACCAAAAGTAATTCTTCCTTTACAATACTATATGTCCTTAAGTACTTTTAAACATAGTTTATATATATTGTATTATATATATTATATATATATATTATATAATATATATATAATATTATATATATAAGTATAATATTATATAGAGAGAGAGAGAGAGAAGAGAGTAGAGAGAGAGAGAGAGAGAGAGAGAGATAGGAGAGAGAGAGAGAGAGAGAGAGAGAGATAGATAGATAGATAGATAGATAGATAGATAGATAGATAGATAGATAGATAGATAGATAGATAGATAGATAGATAGATAGATTTGATTTTAAACAATCTTTAGTCCAGATCGATACAAATACTAAATGCACTGTCGGTGGGTTTGTGCCAAAGTACGTGTTGATTATCAACAGCAAGTGCACTTGCGGATTTTTCACAGTTCGAATCATTGCCTCGCTTCCGACAAACAAAAGGAAAAACACCGGCTTGTGAACAATATAGGTGCTGAATGGCTGTTAACCAGCATGGTTCTGTTACAGAATGCAAGGCCGAGAATAGAACCACGTGAGCGCCCATTGACCATTAAGTCTGTGAAACTGTTTCTCTGCCAGGTTATTCTGCTTTTTCTTTGCCACCATCTACTGGCTTCACCGGCTCTGGATCTTCCAGCAAGGCTTGTTGTCTCTCTCGTTCCTTCACCAGCTGCACACCACAGTAGGTCACGAGTAACACAGAGAGGGTCGACAGAGGAAAACCTAACAATAGGACAAAGAAGAAGGAGGAAGGGGGAGGGGGGGTGAGAACATTAAAGCACAACTTTAAAGGAAATACTGCAGATAATCCAGTGAACAAGCCCTGTCAGAGTTGTGTCACAGAATGTTTAATGCTATGAAGAAAACAGAAGCGATGCTGAAGTCAAATGATCTGTGGAGCATTAAGCCCCTCAAGTTTTTACTTTTCTTGTTTTCCTGTGCTTTTGGAACTGAGAAAAAACCCTGTTTTTTATTCATACTGATGTTGTTCCCCACCTTTAAAAATCAGTCTCCTTCCCACCATTTTGGCAAACTCCAAACTGTTCAGGGAGAGAACATTGTAGAGGACGATAGCCCAGAAGTTGGCCGCATTGAACAAACCGCGGATCCTGCGTGACATGGCTTCACCCATGGCACTCTAACAGAAGACACACAACAGAGCACAAAATTACAACTAACACAGAAAAAGAAAAAATTTAATTCTGCTGCCATCCTGCAGACCTGTGAAATGTTTGATAGATGCTTAGTCCATCTTTAAATTAGGATCTGTTTTGCTTTTCTCTTGTCTATTATATTCTTGGGGCAAATATAGTAGATCCACTTCTTTGAATAATGGCTTTTTAAATGAATAAAAATAGTTCCACACCTCAAAATCGTGTCGCTCAGCTTACTTTTGATCCTGTTGCTCTCAGGTCAGTACTATATTAAGGCCCATCAAACTAAGAAATGGATCTGTGAAGTTGATAACCACCAGTTTTATTTATTAACTGCCAGTTCACTCCCCTTTATAATGAAAGGTACAACATTAAAGAGAATTAGATAATAGCCCCTGAGGCTCACTTGGCAACAGTGAGAAGGAAGAACTTCCTTTAGACAGGAAGAGAACTCTGGTAGAGCCAGACAGAAAGAGGGGGGGAAAAGGAGAGAAACAAGAAGGGCACGGGGAAACAGGAACCAAATACACACTATTCTGTCTCAGTCCATTACGCAGCTTCCACAAAGTGTGATAGAGTGACTTAAAATCAGTGCTCATTAAATACCAAGATCACTATCAGTGATGAAGAAGAGATTCTGTATCCAGTGACTAAATGTGATGACAAAATGTTGATAGATTCCTGTGTTTGTGTCAAGACTCTAAAGAATTTTTTTTACCAAGTAATTTAATTTCTTCTTTAAATGTATCAGACACAAATTGTTATTCAAGGCAAGAATTTTCATCCATGCTCAAACATGCCTAGGGGCATTACTATTTGCCTTATCGTTTCTCACCTCTATGGTAGAAAGTGGTGGAAGGGAGAAGAACTTGGCCACCCACAGCTCAAAGTTGAGACCAAAGCAGTTGAAAAAGGACCAGATATAAACCAGTTCACATGGGCCCAGCCACAGGGTGGTGACGGCAAAAGTGCAGATGGTTGCAAGAAGTTCTTTGAAGATTTGATCGTGATTTCCACCAATGTAGTCGTAAACATACCTGCACGTGACACAACGATGAGTCAAAATCCTCTTGTCTATACCGCGTTCGGTTCTTTATGCCCATGAATTTAAATCATCCATGCACTCACTTGCACAGCCAGTCATTGATGCCTCTGTCAAAGTGCCTACAAAAGACACAAAGTTTCATGAATACTTTCACACATTTTACGGTTTTGCAGAGCGAACCAAGAAACTACACTGTGGTTTCACACTGCTGATGCAAGTCGCACGTACGTCTCAGCGAAGACGTAAAGCATGGTGATACACTTGGGAGGCTGAGGAGGGTCCAGGTGATCCAGCATTGCCACGGTGTTGATGACGCCGAACATTACAGCCGCTTTCACCCAGTCATACACCAAGTTGGAATAAGCCAGTCCAGCTGTGAATCACATAAAAACAAATCTGAATCTCTCCTAATTAGAATATATCCCACAGTCTTTTCAGGCATTTATTTAAAGTCCTGCCTCTGAGAAAACCTCCAGTAGCAGATTAACTTGAAATGATGTCTCATTACAATTTTAGATTATTCATTTTTTCACTGATTTTCCTTGGAAATAGTATGATTTTAGGGAATAACAATGTTATTTCAAACCACAAGAAATCAAATGACTGAAGCAAGAAAACTTCAGTGCAAGTGCGAAAGAAAGGAAAAAGCTTTGGATTTAATTACTCACCCAGAGACCAGTCAGAAAGCTTAGCGACCAGCTTCATGTCACTGGGTATCGTCAGAATGTAAAGGTAGTGGAAGAAGACATCCACCACGAGAATACCTCCCAGGTGCAACAAGGCCTTGGTGGTGATGTTCCACATCTCCCTCTCTTTACGGATCAGCTGAGTGTTATTTGCCTGTAGAACAAAAGCTTCCACTAAACCCACATGCTGTTGTTGGAATTATAGAATAATGTATACTTTATTGATCCCCGTGGGGAAATTACTCTCTCTGCATTTGAGAGAGGGCAGCCACTAAGCAGGTGCACCGGGGGAGCAGTGCGTAAGGACAGTACCTTGCTCAGGTAGCCATTCAGGGGATTTGAACCCCTGACCTTCCGATCATGGGGCGACCACTCTACCTACTGAGCTATCCCTGCCATATTCCATAGAAACTTGAATATTTGATGATTACACCATTCAGAATAGCAGAGTTACAGATTTTTAACTATTTTTGGACCAATTAATTATTCGCATTAATAAAATAGTTAATTAAAGAATAGATGTACCTACTGTTGATTAAAAGAAATATTAGGGTTTCTTTTTTAAAAAAACACCAGTTTATCTTTATATTCCATTTGATTTCAATCCTCACCTGGGCATGAAACCGGTCGAATGTCATTATCGGTCCAAAGAAGAAGAATGGGAGGTAGAAATTGTATTTCACCAGGTCTGAGAACGTGTAGTTGCCTTCCTTCTTCTCGCAGTTCTCTAAAGCAAAACTCATACAGCGCATGATGCTGAAGCCACAACCGCCATAGAACAGGATATCTTGGAGGTTGAAGGAACCAGTTACCAAGGCTTCCTGTTGTGGGGCAGTGGGGGGATAAAAGTTATTCTGAGCCTCAAACACCAGTCTGCATAAGGACGACAATAACAATCTGGCAGAAGCTGTATGCTGTCAGTACTGTAATCATGTGTCCATACATTACATATTAGACCAAATACTATAATTTGTAATGTTATCTATAGTGTTTCGGGATCATTCTCCGGTTTGGTAACGCTTCTAAGATCACCTACAGCTGAAACCTTTCACAGTGGTGTGGATAAAGGGGGGCCAACAACAACTGTGTGTAGCAATGTGAACACTATGATGCTACAGAGCATTCACGTTTTCTAGTGCATGTTTAGGGAGGCTGGAGGTCTGTCTGCATTTAAATTCAACCAATTTTCAAATGGTTTTATTGGTTGTTTCTTTCTAATAAACCTCACTTATTTCCAGTGGGCTTCAATAACTGCTTCTGAGTCTGAATCACCACATTTTGGAAAATCCTGGAAACACCCATACAAACTCAGCTAAACTCCAGAAAAGTTGCAGTTCAGTTTTATTTATATAGCACCAAATCACAAATGAAGTTGTCTTAAGGTGTTTTATATTGTAAGGTAAAGACCCTACAATAATACAGAGACAACCCAAACAATCAAATGACCCCTTATGAGCAAGCACTGAGAGAAAGTGGGAAGGAAAAACTCCCTTTTAACAGGAAGCAACCTCCAGCAGAACCAGGCTCAGGGACGGGCAGAAAGAACTTCCATTAGGATCATTAGGAAGAAATGTGGTGGTCGAGCACAAATGTTGTAGTATTTATTACATGCATCGCTGGACTTTGGAAGTAGGTGAAGTTGTTAAACTTCTACGTTGCTACCATTCCCTCACCTGCCAGGAGTTAAAGGGCTCCAGCTTGATGGAGGCCAGCGTACACAAGCCTGCAGCGAAGCACATCCATTTACTTTTGAATATAGCCACGCTGTATAGTATGATGCAATGAGAAAGAACCAGAGCCAAGAAAGTCCAGCCCATCGTTACCAGGACTGCCAAACCTCCATACACCCCAAAGACCAAGGATCTGTGCTGTGGATAAGAAGGAGCCAGAATTAGTCAAGATATCAGGATATAGTTCAGAATTCAGGAACACACATGAAGAGTGGTGTTAGTATAATAACACTCATGACACTGCAAAAAATTAAAATACCTAAGGATGGGAAGATTAAATTACAGGGCAATGAAAACAAATCTACAGTCCACATATGCACAATTTAAATGAAATGCATGGCAAATGTTGTGAAATTCTAAGATCTTTTAATGTTACCTTACATCCATTTATACCAATCTTCATTGTAAACATGAAACAAGACAGAAAACATGTTTAAAACATGATGAACTGTTTTAAATATGTCCAGATATTCACAGCAGAGACGCAACAGATGGGAACTTGGTATCAAAGAAAGCAGCTCATGCTGTGTTGAGTCAATCTGTCAGGCCTTGAGGTTCAAATAAAAGCCACGAGAAACATTTTTGTTCTGGAACAGAAAAACATCTCATTGAATAAAAATGGAATAAAACTACATTTAATTAATCACTTCAAGGCCTTCTGTTCACATCAGCAGAATGCAGCTTTGCATTTACTGTAATATCTTTCTTCACACTTGAGCACATGCAAATATGTGTGAAATACATATTTACAGAGAAAACACCATGAGCCCGCACGTGTATTTATTCAAAACCCAGGAGTATCTCGTGAGCATTCACACCCGCGCACCTTTGGAGCCACCAGGGAAAATATCTTGGCAAAGATCACATGACCAACGAGAGCAAAAAGGATATGATTGCGGAATGTCGTGAACCACATCACCCATTCGAAGTCCGCAGCATCCTACAGCAAGGAAAAATGCATTAGGATCAAATAACAACCGCTCGCTTAACATGGCGCTGTGCAGCCGTATAGAGAATACATGAAGAAGAGGGACTTACCATTTTCCTGCCAAAATAATGCCATCCTGGTTTGACGCTTTCCTTGAAGGTCTTTCTGTTTGCATTTTCTGAAAAAACGAACAAACAAAAAAACGATAATCTCCATTTGTGCATGCTGAGGTGTTTTATTAATAATGCAAAACAGCTTTAAGTAATGACAGGACACTGTAAAGCCTCTGTGTTAGGGAATCCAGGCTTTGAGCAGCTTTGCTTTGGGCATTTTTATATGAGCTGGTTATTCCTCTGTAAGAAAATAGTCGTGCAGGTAGTCACAGCTTGAAGAGCTTTGGTGTGTTCATTGGATTATTGCAAATTTAAGGGCCTGAGAGCACTTCTGGTCTATTTTATAACACCAAATATTACATAATACACTCACTGCAGAGCTTTCTATTCTGAGGCTGACATCTAGTCTCATGTAGACATAATCTTGTTGCAGGAGAGTAGTTTTCTATATAACCTGAACAAAGCGCTAACACATAAATGACAAACACAACACCAAAAACAATCGCAGTGGTGACCAAAGTTGAAGCAATCAGTGTAGCAACAAATGTGATCAACCTACACCACCACCAGTGGGGAGTAGGGTTTTCCAGCCAAAGCTGGAGAAGCCTCAAAATGTAAGGGTAATTCGGGGAAAGCTTCTGGGAACACAGCCAAACTACTATTGCCAGTATACAGTGCTACTGTAGCATGCAGACCTGAGTATTACAAATGACCATTTTAAGAGACAGAGACTGAAGGAGAAAAAATATCTGGACTAAAATGATGATTGACATCTAGACTGTATGACAGCACAGACGGTGACAGACAGCACCAGTCACCCGATTGCACTCAGTCCACTCAGATCAGTTTGTGAAGAGGCTGGTCGAAGCATGTCATAGTCTGAACGCATGCAAACATTTGGTGTTATTTCAGGATGAAGGGTTTGGAGTTAGTTGGCTCAGTGTAACTTAGTCAGAAATATCTCCATCTGGGAAATAATTAGAGAGTAAGTGGACCATTTTTTCAAATTGTCTTCACATAATAAGAACACGCAGGAGTTCCTTGGGGGGAAGCAGTCTCTTTTCATCTACTAAATGAACTTTGTTCTGCCCTGTTTTAGGTTAAATGGAGCACTGTTGTAGGATGTAGGACGGTGCTTTTTGAGGCAGTTTTTAAATTGCATTGGAATTGAATTGCATTGTCACTTGGCTTTCAGTGACATTTATCAGATCATGAGTGAAAATTGTGCTCCTAAAGCTGATAGTAGGTGCATAAAAGTGTCCATTCTCTCCGACTTTAGGGAATATCAGTGGATTTCAATTAACCTCTATAAATGTTAAAGCACTGTGATATTGATTTTTTTTTCGGACTTTCTCAGTTACACGACAGCCTGTGTGTGTGTGTGTGTGTGTGTGTGTGCGCGCGCGCGCGCATGCATGCACTCCGGACATCTCTTGACACGTTGTGCACTCACCACTTGAAGCTTCAAATATCCAACTGCCAGCCCATATCAAGGCCACAGCAAGTACAGCTGTGTAGAGATACAGCTCATATCTAGGGAGGGCAGTCTTGATCCCCATGGTGAATCTGCACACTTGAAGCCTAATGGGTTGAAAAGCAATCAGCCACATAATGTTAGACCTAAGTGAAGGGAACCAGTATAAATGAACAGAAAACAAAACAAAAAAAGGAAAACTCTGAGAGAAATGCAGGGTTAAAAAGTTTATTTTACTGAACCAGGTTATTCTTTGGAAATTGTTACATTGTAGTTTGCTGTGACATGTCAGTATGAAAGCATGCACGCTGACAGGTTCCTCGATAAATAAAATGCTCCGCAGGATTAACCGGACAAAACATGAGGAGAAACCCAGTACAGTTCATTTTTATGGTAGATGTCCATGGCAGTATTACCCAGTGGAAATCAGCCTGTGCCTATAGAAACTATACACCCACAAAAACGGGTCAGCGCAGTAATAACACAAGTTCCTGACTGGTCTGAGACAGACCGGGGTGTTTCACCGAGGTGGTATTTTACTAATAAGCTTCCCGGATCGACAGCCCAGTGACTTAAATAGGACTTCAGAGCTCTGGCTCCTCGGAATCAGCACCGTCAGCTGCGCAACCCTACCTCTCCTTCCTATTATAGTACTGTCTTGCAGTTGGTTTGCTGTACAGCAGGGCAGCTGCAGTGCTATGTGATCTGGGAGGCGCTGGGGACTCACTTCACAGAATAATTAGCCCTAACTGGAATGGCCAAGAATGGCGCACTGGAGTGGGAAAACCGTTAGTTTTCAGGTGGACAGCCCGGGTTCCTGGCTGTGTTAGGGCGTGTGCTTCATGCTCATGTAGCGCACTTTGAGTTGAACTTAAAGGAGTTGGACGAACAAGTGTGGCATGCCAGTGCCAAGATGTAACCATGGCTATGCAGATCCCCCGCAAAGCGGCATGCATACAAATTGAGGCTTACTTTTTCAATGCTCTGTGCGCACAGAGTCGATAACACACCGGCTGTTTGTTCTGATTGTTCCCCCCTGGTGGTTTCCGTCATATTTATCACTTTGCATTAATACAAGACTTGTTTTACTAACCTTATATCCGCTTTACACTGTCAGGATGAGGGCAGCACTACAGCCAGTTCTTCAGTAGACCAAAGAAATTGGGGGAAAGCAGGTGGCGGCAAAAGCAGATTTCATTTCATTCGTCTTGCGGGGGCTTTGCCGCTGCCTCTGATCACCAGCCTCTGGCAGTCAGGATGTTGCGGACCCAACGAAAGGAGGAGGAAGAGGAGGAGGAGGAGGGGGGATATATTTATCCACCACTACTGCACCGCAATGAGGGGTGGTCCACACCGTGTCCATCGGATCTTACTCACAAACATGGTTTATAACGTCGAAAAAAGAAAGTCAATCAGTAGCAATTAGCCTAATTGAGAGCCAATCAAAGATAGAATGGATCTGACTTGATAAATTATATGCGGATGTTAAAAGTGCAATGAAATATGATTGCACTTACTGTTACAGACCCAAGTCACGTTTTCCGGTTAGATGCAACAAAGGCAGTGTTTCTACAATTTGAAAGAAATTGGTTTTTTTCTGTTTTTAAAAATAATTTTCTGTACTCTGTGATATCGTCGAAGACCGCCATATTATAAAACGCATTAAATGCCTAAGGAATTTGGGGAATTTTCATATATTAGTCAGTGCTTTCCCATTTCAGCACACACACATCACATCTGCGTCTTTCTATTTTTAATCACTCACAACATAAAATGTCATTTGTCAAGAAACCACCCACTCCAAATCACACTGCGACTGATGGGATTGAATGCATGCAGGCGCTGTTTCATAGTTACTAAGGCAGCATTGTTGTCATTTAGACACTAGGTGTCGCTCCCGGTTTATTACAAATGACAAGGGTGCCTGAATACCAGGGGTTTTTGGATCAACGTCAAGTATTTGCTCGGTTTGTTGTTTGCCTGGGAGCAGTGTTAAATCGATAGCTTAGTGTCACTATAAACGGCCCCATTAAGCATATTCTGTTTGGGAGAGTTTTCCCCCCAAATGCTAATAGTAAAGAGTCTGTTGCCTGCGGACATCAGTAATTACAGCCCAAGAAAGCCGCGTCCAGCCAGCTGCATGGTTTGAGCAATGTAGTGCGGCGAGTTTGTGCTGCCTGCCTGAGAGAATCCATCACAGAAACAAACCGCCCCCTCCCACTCACGGTGCCCCCGCTTCAGATGCAACTCAAAATACATAAAGCCTCCATGTTGCACAGGGAATGTAGGGCCAGCACATATGAACCGACTGCCTAAAAGTGTCTGGTAACTTTAACGCCGAACAACCTGCGGTCGTTGCATTTTTTTTGAACTAGAACAACCATCTGGGCTTCCAAGTATTTTCAGCGGTGCTCCAGACACGGCCTCGCATTTTGGATAATCGAAGGTTTGCGGCTAACTCGCTAACCTAAGCTACTTGCTAACTTCAGTTAGTTAGCAATTTCAGCTTCTTTTCTATTTATTTGTTTTTTATAGTCACGCACGCTCCTCGTGTTGCCCACAAACATAGTTGTTTGTAGCGATGGTAGTTTTCGGAAAGCCATAAATGACAGACATTATCTGGCTTCCATTCACCACTGTGCTAGCTGGCTGGCTACCACCGCTGCCACAACCCCTTCGCCTCGGACGCTTTCCTGGCTTCGTGGGCTAGCTGGTTACCTTCATCTTAAACAGCTAGCTAACAGTAGCTAGCAAAGGAAGCAAGCGCGCTTGTACTATTGACATTGTGGGAACTAAAACAGGAATAACCAATCGTCTAAATGGACCACATGTCCATAATAACCCAAGTTTCTAACCCCAAGGAGGAGGAAATAATATCATTTAACCAGGAAAAAGGTAAGGAAAAAGTCAATTTACGGTACATAACTAATGCTAGCTGGCTGACTACTTTTCTCTGTTGACGTTAGCTTTTATTCGCACTTGCTAGCTGTTGTAGTTGTTAAAGACCTCAGTTGCCTTTGTGTGAAAAGATGGAAACACGTCTTTTGTTGAAAAAGAAAAAAAAAACTCAACTACGCAACAAGTTTGTCAGTGGGGCCTTGCCCGGGTAAGTTCTCCAACTAGGATAACGTTTGTTCATTGCGTTTTCAAAATGAAAAGCGCTCCAGCGCGTTTTTTTTCCCCTTTTAACATTAACGAAAATTCACTGTCTGCACCAAATTAACGCATATTTTGTAAAAGTATTTGCAATAATACATCTGGAAAGTACACTTCTCTTTATGCGTTTGGACTATATAACTGGACCATATGATCTGACAGCTCTGACAGTTGATTCATGTATGGATCGAGTTCTCGGTGGTTTGGATTGAGATTGGCAAGAAGTTCCTAAGGACGAAGCTAATACGCGGACTAAAGAGAACTGTGCTGCTGGTGTTGTGTATCGATTCAGTTTTACTTCATGCACATAGCAAAGCTATCTGTGCAGCTTATGGGAAACTTATTCGGTTTGTCTGAGATGTAAACAGTGAAACTGTTTTATCCGCGCTTATTGTTTCTTGTGAGGTTTGTGTGTTATGCAGTGAAATTAACCTCCAGTTTTAGGTCTTTTCCTATATGTATCACTTCTAAACAATATTCTGTCCTCTGTAATAGATGGGTTTGTTTTTTGGGTTTTTTTTAAGTGCTGCTTAAACGTGAATGACTTCTCCACAAGCCCATAGCTCCTAATATCCAGTGATTCTCATTCCTGGCGCCCTTTGACACTTTACCTATGCACCGGGTCACCCTGGTGCATAGGGTGTGTATCAATATCACATCTCAAACTTCTCTTCTCAGACCATCAGTAATGTGAGAACTTGAGTCTTTGAAGCACAACAATGCATTTGCCTGTAAGCTATAAAAGTGACCCAGAGTAACTGCTGTGGATTCTGTGTCACTTGAATATACGTGGGTTGTCTTGGGAGGTTATTCTTGCATGTGTGCTGGAGTTTAACACTTAAGGTGGAGTTATATGGCAATTAAACTAATCATATGCCACTACGGTGATATAACAGTGTTAAGACAGCTTGCTAGATCAGTAAGCATATACCATGTTTAGCAAGCCTGTTACAGATAGTTGGTCTGCTTCTGAAGACATGCACTTTACTGCACCCAGGTAGTATTTTAGTATGATTTCAGTGTGTTTGCCAACAGAGGCGGTCGAGTACAAGCATTCACTCTGCTAGAATTCATTGTTTGCGTGTTGGGTTGCTGCATGAAATAACATAAGACTAGGTGCGAGAGTGTGCGTGTAACAAGACACAGTTGAGTTACAGGATGAAATAGAGCAGTGACGTGGATGCTCGCTTCTCACAACAAATAATATAATCATTATAACAATTGTATATGTCTTTGTCCTTTCTCCCCTTTGTTCTTAATCTGGAAAAATGGCAATTCAATTTCAGAATCTGCAAAAAAAAAGTCAGATAGGGTGCAGGTGGGTCTTCACAAGATACAGGTGGGGCAAAACAGATGGCAGGACAGAAGGACTGTGCATATAAATTACAACAAACATGTGGTAACAGCACTTGTTTTTTGTTTTTATTTCAGTCTCTCTTCTTTTTTCTTTCCTAATTAGCAGCCAGTTTTGTGAATAGAATTTTTATATAGAATAGAATATTTTGCCAAACAAAACTGTCCACATTTGGCACTTGGTGGAAGTTTATAATCACATAATTTAAAAAGTCTATAAATATTTAACAGCATTATTTCTATACACATTTTCTGATGTAAATACAAAGTCAGATTGTCATCTATCTATTGGAGATCACCTAACATGTAGCCCATGCGGCCATCTGTCTTAAAGGAATTAAATAGGTAGTCTTCCAATAGCCTGAACAGGCGCCAAACTGTCTGGGCAAAAACTGACCACCTTTGCTCTTAATGTTCCTCTGCTGGCTGTCTTACAACATGTGCTTGCCTCTCACACTGGTTTGGCTCCCAAGCAGCAGCAGCAGCAGCCTATATATAGACCTACAGTCTTGCTGGGAAGGGCACTAACCCCAGAGCCAAGTGTAACTAATTGTAAGATGACAGTGATCATTTTCTGTGTTGTCACAGACATACTTTGAAAGGGAAAAACAAAAACAAAAAAGCTCTTCATTTCCAAACAGAGGCCATCAGAGCAGTGATTTCTGTGGGTCTTTTTCTTGAATTTGAAGAGTCTTGTTGATTTCAACAACTTAAACTTGCCACTCAGCTGAGATTGTTGTAATGAGATCTTATTAATATGTCTGTGAGATGGATGGAGTCTTACACATGATCCATTTACTGTTACGATAAATTCCTTGCTAATAGTGTTGGAAGATTGATTCATATGGGGTGACCTTGACTGAGCCCTCTTCTAGCCTCTTCTGCTATTAAGTTCTGGGGTTTCCTGTCTATATTTGTTTAACCTCATGAACACATTGAATTTAAATAAAAAGAAGGAAGCACTAAATACATTCAAATATGCTACAGATTTAGCTTTAATTAAGTCCTCGATTAGCAAAATAGGATATAAATATTTCCCAAGCATTAAACTTGTCAAGATTAATATTAATAATAGTTTAGAAAAGCACCAAAATATATGTATCTATTGGAAATTACTTATATTTTGTACTATGCATTCAATTTTTAATAAGTTTTGGTTTTTCTGTGGTTACTAATGGAATCAAAATTTAGTGGAAAAATTGCAGGAATACATTTTTTAGTTGTAGTTTAAAATACTGTCTTAATTCTTTTGGTCCCATTTAGTTCTCAGCCAATTCCACATTTTCCAATCCATGGGATTTATAAGCCTACAAGCTTATCAGTTGCCAATGCCAGGATCTTTTTGTTTGCTTTAAAGCGGGCTGCACTTTACAAAAGAGTGATAGCAAACTCACGGCAGTGGAGTATCCACATATCCTCACTTAAGCTACTAAAAGTCTTCATTTAGGGAATCTACTAAAAGAAGACCCTTTCCGCGCTAAGAAAAGTTCAATAAAGGGAGGAAAAAAAGCAACAACAACAAAAAAACAGCACATGACTTGGGTTGGCTATCAATAAAATCTTAATGGCACTATCAGTTCTGGTCAGAAGTCTGACTATCGGTTCTCTCATGGGTTACTGATCAGTTTTCTGCCTGGCCAAAAAACAGTTCTGCATAGGTTTTCACAGTCAATGCAACAGTTTTATTACTTGTATCTAAAAACGGTCTAAAAACACAGAAACAGAGCAGAAAAAAGGTATCAGTACTGAAAGAGTTGAAAGGTGTTGTTTAGAAAAACGTCTCTTGCCGTGGAAACTTGGAGATTGCACTGTTTACAGGAGGTGGTGTGGAATTGGTTAGGCTTCTCTTTGACTAATCCTTGGTCAAATCTGTAGACTGTGTCAATAGTCACAAACCCACCCAGGAGTCGGTAGATTTTGTCACATGTGTGCTGGATGGCTGACCTTTTTTCATCCCTCAGCTGAGATGCATGTATGGAAGCAAATTACCACATTAGTCAGATCGGACATTAGGCAGTATTTAACCTGCAGCCCACTAGTATAATGTCCATGTGATGTCATATTGTGTCAGTGTGGGGAATAATGCAGTTAATAATTTGGAGCATTCAGTGCGTGGTGCTGTCTCCTGAATGTTGTATACATGCACCCATGCAGCTGTCTCGCTTATACCACACAGTATTTCCAGTACTGTCAATGTGTTTGAAGCGGACTACTGTTATGAAATGACAATTGTGTAAAATATCCACATGGCATTCTCCTGATTCAGTGTGATCTGATGGAAACAGTTTAGGAAACAACAAAAGAATTATCACGTAGAATGAGAGGTCATGTCCCTTGGTCTGACTCTTACCTGAGCTTAGAGAAAAGTCAAACAACACTGGGAATATTTTTGCTCTTTCCAAAAGGTGTTTGTTTTGTTTTTCTGGAATGTGTTGTGAGTAAAGGTACTTGTGCTTGTGAAGTTCAGCACCTCATTAGTGAACTACAGCTCTGCTTTTATGCCAGGTGAGTGATATATTTGAGACACAGTTGTGCTCTGTGCCTGACTGTGAATTTGCTAAGGGTCTTTGTGCAGGAGTCCGTACCACGGCTGGTTGTAGTGATGAGTCACAGGGAGCTGACAACTGCCTCTCTGTCCCAGTTTTACAGAGCTGAAATGAAAACATAAAGCCCTGTTTAAGCAAAAAAAAAAATTTGTGCTGCTGATTATGGCCAGATAAAAACTGAGCTCAGTGTAGCCACTTTGAGTATTTTTAACTTAAGCCTGTAAAACACAGAGAACAATGTGGGCAATGTTGATTCAGAGTAATTTGAAAACTTCTGAAGAAAACATTCTTCATTTTCAAGCTGGTAATTTTCCAAACAAATTTCTAAATGTGTTTGCTGCCTTGGTATTTCGTGGTAGTTACAATGTTGTTTTTGCTGGTTTGGGTCTCTCTGAAACATTGGGTTGTAGCAAGATATCCACATGCTTCGGCTTTCTTAGAAGACACAATAAATCTGTTGTTGTTGTTGTTGTTGTTGTTATTGTTTCTTTTCCTTGTCGATGGCTGCAGATTATAGTCCACTCGACTTGGAAGAGCTTATGGCACTGATAAGATACAACTTAGATACCCAGTAAAACATGCCCTTGCTTGAAAGGCTGTAATTAACATTACTGGAAGACAGTGATAGAGGGAAATGACAGAGAAGCTCGGGAGTGCAGAAAGTGTTTAATGTAGCTGTGACATGCTGTTAGTCAGTCAGCTTCTGATAGCTTTACTGTAAGAGCGAGCTATTAATCTGTTGAAACGCATTATGTGCTTGCTCCACATCCTAACATGTTAAAAGATTGTTGTTGCTTTTGTGGTCTCAAGATCCTGTGATGCACAAAACTGTTTTATAATAAAGCACTAAACAGAGATGGCAAGTTGCAGAAAAATTTTGCTCCGAATGTGGGGTTTTTTTGTTTGTTTTTTTGTTTAGACATTTACACATTTGTTTGTAGTACAAAGTGCCACAATATCAAGATACCAAAAGACATGACATAATGCTATTCACTCTTCACAGTCTTCAGTTGCAAAGGCATTCTGGTGGGCTGGGCAGGGGGAATGGGTGGAGAGGAATGCAGCCTTGTATAGGCTCTGAGGGGTCTGAGGGCCTCCCACCTCCTTCTCTGCTTCTCTTGTGCATGATCAGGCTGCTTCAGTCACTCACCTGCCAGTTGAAATGTTGGAGGGAATCAAGTCAAGTTTTCAAAATGGTGGTAGCCACAAAAGCAAATACGAAAAAATAAAGGAGAGAGAGAACAAAAGAATGAAGTGTGTACACCCTCCAAGTTGTCACTATTAATAAAAGCTCAGTGTCTCATTTAGGCCGCGCTTCGTGGTTCAGGAATGAGAGGCGATTTGGAATCGGAGCAGAGCATGCTCTGAACTGTCACTGAGTGTGACTGATGAGGTCACCCGGCCACCTAAGTTATTTTCTGATCAGTGGTTCAGCCAGGGCGAGTGCACAAAACAAAACCTAATGCCATTTAATCAGACTGTAAAGGTCTCCCCTATTGTCATTCAGCATGGCTCACACCACTGTGGCCACTTAGCAAAATTTGTGGCTAACACATGGCCTGTTTTATTAAAACAGGATCTACACCCTGGCATGCAAATATTCAGATGTAAAGAGTGCACAGTTTCATCCTGCTGCGTTTTTATCGTAGAATGTCAGTTTGCATATCCGCTTGTTCATCCTCTATTCTTCCACCCTCTTCCTGTTATTTTTGCCAGCGTCCCAGTCAAACAGCAGCCTAAAGAAGCAGAGGAGCCGAGGCATCTTCAGCACGTTTTTCTGCTGCTTCCGCAACTACAATGTGGACTCTCCAGCCACCAACACCAACGCCAGCTCCCCGCCTCCACCAGTTGAGGAGAACGGATCGCCTCCCAAGGTGAGCTGTTCCACCACTAAATGTTGCTTGTTGTCCTGTTGAGGACTCTAGAAATATCAGTTTGCAAGTCTTTTCCATCTGTTGTAAACTGTCTGTTTTTGTGAGTAGTATTTTCTCTTTGTGCTATCTCTGTCAATGTGTCATTGTTTTTTGGGGGGGTTTCTCCTTTGTTTTACTTCCTACCCCTCACCCTGTTTTTGTATGTGTTGTAGTGTGACCAGGTCGAGGTCATCCCTGTCCCTAGTGTATGTATTGCCTTTTTTTTCTTTTCCTTTGCATGCAGGGTGAGTGGGCTGGTGGCACATCCTGTCTGTGTGGGCTCCACAGCTCCTCAGAGAGCTCTAGCTCTGCTACCGTACCGCAGTTCACTCTCAGCCGATGGTAGCACTGTCTGGCTGCGTAGAAGGTGTACCTGCACCTTTGGGTTTAATGTCTCAGTGCTTCATCTGCATTAGTGACATTTTGTGGTTTGTATGCTCTCAGAAACACTGTAACACTAACCAGCTAACATTTTTAAGTGCAAACCTGTTTCTGTTAATTGCCTCCGGAGCTTCTACGCAAGGCATTAAACCATTTATTGTGCTACTTATCTATGCAGTTTAGTAATTTTGAGAGTGAGAATTAACATTAGCTCCTAGTCTTTCAGTTTGGCTACTCAGCTACAGACTTAAAGTAATTAATCCTGTCACTCAAGTAGGGCTGTTCGATATAACGATATATATCGGATGACGATATAAAAACGTCTATCGTTTCATTTTACGCTATCGTTTGTTTCGTGGTGTCGCAAAATAAACTGTTTACGGCAATATTTTTTCATCGTTTTGATGGTCACTGTAGTGGCTATATTAATTTCTTAAAGTTCTCTCTTTCTCTTATATTTAATATAACCACACTACGGATCGGACAAGCGCCTGTTTTTATGCGTTGTCGTTAGCAACAACGACGGTAACACCATCGCGTGTCCGCTTGTTTATGTTCCACATAAACCTTTCACAATAAAGCATCCTCAGCTTATAACCACATAGATCCTGTTGAGACTTTTCAAAATAAACTGAATCACGTGAAAGAGCAGATTATTTACGGATGAGAAGTAAAAAAGAGCCGCCAGGTGCTAAAAAATAAACCTTAGACTTTCCCCGCAGCCCGCTGTGTAATAAATACTCACAAAGAAAACGGCGGCCGTTACAACTTATGTCTAAAAATGTATAGTTTCATGCATCGGTTAAAACACTCGACTCCAGCTACATGACGCGCAGCTGGAAACACTTCCCGCAAGTCGAGCTGCCCGAGATTCACAGAATTTACAGAAAATGTTACATTTTTGTGATTTATATCGTTATCGGGATGATAGAATTCTTATATCGGGATATGAGATTTTGGTCATATCGCACAGCCCTACACTCAAGGAAGGACTGAGATGTGATTCGGTGATCTGCGACCCATCCAAGGAAAAGTTGGTGAGAATAACCAACAGTGATTTGATATAATTTCATTCTAAAAGAGCATCCAGTCAATTCCAGCACTGAGCCATAGTTCTCACTTCACTTCACACTCTCATATAGTGTACTGGCATTTTCAA
The DNA here is from genome assembly GCF_018398535.1 of Haplochromis burtoni. Taxonomy (NCBI): domain Eukaryota; kingdom Metazoa; phylum Chordata; class Actinopteri; order Cichliformes; family Cichlidae; genus Haplochromis; species Haplochromis burtoni. Next base: position 301,595 of record NW_024582533.1, on the reverse strand, counting down.
ACTTCACAGTTAAGTTTGATTGATCCCAGCAAAATTAGGATGGCTTAACAGCAGCAGACAGCTTTATGCATGATACAGATGTGTGAAATCTAACTTGACCTAATAAAGATGTAAAGAGATGAAAGGGTTTTTTGTTTGTTTGTTTTCGCTTGAATTCTGTAGTGTCACTGATCTCAGTTGGTTTTTCAAAAAACTATCTCCTCTAACATGGTTTTGGCTTTTTGTTGGCTTAAACCTTACTTAATGCAAAGTGTACAGCATTCATGTTCTCTCTTTGGCTCTGCCTGTCCTTCTCTCTCATGTACTGCTCTCTGACATTATCTGACTTGTCCTCCCTATAGCCGCCAGCCAAATACCTCCTACCAGAGATGAAAATATCTGACTATGGCAAAAAGTGTGTGGTGATTGACTTGGATGAAACACTTGTCCACAGTTCATTTAAGGTAAGAAGGGGCTAAAACTACTGTTGAAATTCTGCACAGTATGAGCACTTTTACTACCAGGTTTAACTAAAAGCCAATATTAGGTTTGCCTATATTTCTGCAAACCATTGTTTAGTTTATGTCTATACATTGTCATTATTTCCAAAGTTCCGCTAATGATACACAGGAAGTTGAAGCTGTTTGAATCCATGACATCACTGTGTACACAAAAGAACGAGATGAGCAGGTGGCAGAGGATGTGAGCGAGCGTAATATTACAGTACTGACTGTGGCTTATAATGGGTACATGATTGTAACAGGAAAATGCAGACAACCAGGCTGTGTTGGCAACCATCTCCATTCGATAAAACATATTTTTTGCACTGAAGAATACTTTCTGTGCACTTTCTTCTTTTCTTTTTTTTTAATCTTCAAGCTGTCCACTTCTGCCTGAGGTCAAATGCTCTGTCTGCTGTCTTAAATTACTACAGAGGTTAAAGGAGGGCAGTGATGATAAAGGTTGTTGTAGCAAAACATACTTTTTTTTTGTCCTCAGAGATTAGACAGTCTGGAAATTGAGTTTGTGTTAATAGTACGACCTCTGGGGGTCAGTTGGGGTAGTACGACAAAAGTAATTGTATTTTCTTCCCACAGCCTATCAGCAACGCTGATTTCATTGTCCCAGTAGAGATCGATGGTACAGTTCATCAGGTATTGTGGATTTCTTTAAAAACTAATAAATTGTATTGAAGTTTGTCTCTTTAATAGGGGGGATTCCATTTGGTTCTGATGTGAAGATCCTGAAGAAAAGGCTGTTATCCAGTTCAAGTAATCCAGGATAGGCTGTGTGTATCCTGGATGGCCTATTCGTGATTACTTGCACTGGGTGGCAGCCACTGTGCGAAGGGGATGTGGGGGGCATCTAAAGTTATGTGACATGGTAAACAGTCTGATCATTTTGAATAATTAAAGAAATGAGTAACAGGAATTATTTTGTATCCATCGTGAAGCTTTCGCATATATTTTCTTATAAATGACACTGTTCACCTAAAGTGCCCTCAGTACAGATAATGTATCTGTAGTGTTTGACACTCCTGTCACACCACGGTTTGTTTTGTTGTTGTTGTTGTTTTGAAATCTGGGGTCCGTTCTTCGTACCTCGCTTACTACATCCAAGATCAAATCATCGCGCCAACTTTGAGCTCGCTATTCCGGTTCTCCGAACACACCTGTTGTTGACGATTAGTACAGAATCAGAATCAGAATCAGAATGGGGTTTATTGCCAGATGTTGAGGTTTACAACATTAGGAAATTGCTGCGGTGCTTCAGTGCAAACAATAAGAATTAAAGTGCTATGTAGAAAGAAAGATATGTGCATGGGATATACATGAGATATATACATGAGAATAAGAATTAAGAGTGCTGGATGAAGTAATGTGAGATCACTGGGTGGCTTAACAGGGGCTACGCATCGATAGTAGAAACATTGATCGGCAACCCTTTGATTGGTCGGCGAAAATGTCGAAGGAGCGCGCTCAGTATTTTTCGGCAGCAGAGCAAGAACTCTTGATTGAGGGATTTCAGGAGTTTCAGAGTTTAATTAAAACGCAAGGGAACACTGCAAAGGCTGCAAAAGCAAGGAGAGAGGGCTGGCAGAAAGTTGCTGACAAATTAAACTCGTAAGTAATTTAATAATAATAATAATAATAATGGATTGGATTTATATAGCGCTTTTCAAGGCACCCAAAGCGCTTTACAATGCCACTATTCATTCACTCTCACATTCACACACTGGTGGAAGCAGCTACGGTTGTAGCCACAGCTGCCCTGGGGCAGACTGACAGAAGCCAGGCTGCCATATCGCGCCATCGGCCCCTCTGGCCAACACCAGTAGGCGGTAGGGTAAATTTATTATATTATATTACATTATATCCTCTTTCACATTAGAGCCACAACAGGACCCACTAGAACATGGGAACAAGTAAAAGTGAAATATAAGAATATTCTACAGAATGGTAATATTTATCACTTATATTGCTTTTAGTCTCTTGAAAAGAGACCCTGAAATAATCTGTTTGTTTATAACAGCAACCAAGAAAAGGGCAGAGCAAAAAAAGACAGGTGGTGGTCCTGCACCCCCTCGTCAACAAGTTGGTTAAGTAAATAATACCCTCACGGGAAAATCGATATCTCTCAATGAGCACACTGTCGCGCTGAGCTAAAGGATCCTGTCTGTCCCGCAATATACGCTGAATTCTGAGAACTCTCCTTATCAATCTTGCACCTTCCGCAATGGGTGGCTCGCGTATACGGACAGGACATGGCTGCGACAGGCTTCCCAAATCCACCTTCGCTTTTATAGCCGTGGTCTCTCATCTTGATTACACGAAGTAATTTACTATTACTACTCTAAAATATGAATTACATCTGAAATAATCAAATACATGAAATAGAATGATTAATAGTACATTTCCCTTTTTTTAGGAAATGACCTGTATGTATCTGTATGAAATCAATAAAAGAATCAAATACTGCATTATCTTTAGTTACATTGATAATATTTATTTATGGAAAACAGTGGTAAAATATCGCTGTTGCTTTCGTATAAATGAAGCGGACATACCTGAGTGGCCGCGATCTAATCCTGTTTACATAAAGTAAGCCTGCTCCCGAGCAGGTTTACGCTTACGGATCTGTTGCTATGACAGCAAGTCCCGGATGAGCTTCAGAGAACCGAACGATCCAAGATCACGCGAAATCGTCAACAATCAAATCCAGCTAACTTACTTAGCGAGGTACGAAGAACGGACCCCCTGGTCTTAAAAGCGATGATCTATCTTGCAGGTGTATGTGCTGAAAAGACCACACGTGGATGAGTTTCTTCAAAAGATGGGAGAACTATTTGAATGTGTGCTCTTCACAGCCAGTCTTGCCAAGGTATGTTCAAATGTGGACATTTTTTCTGTTTTGACGTGTGCTTTGGTTACAAGCCACTGGTACCTGTGGAACTGTGAACATCGTTAATTTTCTGCTTTCTGAATTTTACATCTCCGTTATTATGCTCTGCATCTGTCACTCCATCATGTTAGCCAGTAATGCATGGGTAAGTGTAATGAATGAGGCAAAAGAAACTGTGCTGTGGGAATAATTCCTCTCTAGAAACAGATATTCCTTAAAAGCTAGAATGCGCTTTTCTGTGTTATGGCATAGTGGCACCTTCCCTGTTAATCAAGTGCTGTTATGAGGGACACCATGCTTTGCTTCCTTTTGGAAACCTAGTGTAGCGTTTAGCTTTTGTGAGTTGTTTTTGTTTCTAGTTGAAACATGTGATCATAAAGATGTGATGTATATCGTCCCAACATTCACAAGTCATATTAGTCTTATTATATTCCTTGTTTTAAAAACCGTTTGCTTCTCCTCTGTTTGTTTTGCTTGGACAGTATGCAGACCCTGTGGCAGACCTGCTAGACCAGTGGGGCGTGTTTCAAGCGCGGCTCTTCAGAGAATCCTGTGTTTTTCACCGAGGCAACTACGTCAAAGATCTTAGCCGGCTGGGGCGAGAACTCCACAATGTTATCATTGTTGATAATTCACCTGCTTCTTATATTTTCCATCCAGAAAATGCTGTGAGTTCCCAATTCTCCAATATATTTGTTACATTCAGCACTGCATCTGTTAGACTCTGAATTTTTCTTGCTACAAAGTAGCCTTCTGTTGCATGCTGAATATGATGATGGAAAACAACAGAAGTTAGAAAGAGGAGGGAAAAAAGCTGCTCAGCTGCTCTTTGCTGCAGAAGCTGAGTTGCTCTGGGGTTCTTGAAAATATCCCAGCAGTGATCTTTTGGATTGAAATAAGCCTCATACTTGTACAGGACATAGTTTTTTCTTTTTTTTTCTCTTTAGAATCTCGTGTAATTTTAGCAGTGTGCTTTGAAACGTCACCTGGCTGGAATAATCCTCTTTTGTCAAACATCTGCAGTTAGTATTTTGGTGTAGCCTCAGGCATTCACAGTGCCGCCTATTAAATGTCATTTGTGTCTTTGTCTGTCCAACACCTTTTGCTCTCATGCTGCTTCACATCATCACACTCACACCTCTGGTTTTCACTGTCTCTGGTGATCCTGGCCATTTTTACACCAGATACATTTCACTGAGCCAGACGTGACAGTCTTAAGCCTTTTGGTTTTATTTTCTTCCCGAAGCCCTTCATAGAGTGTGACATTATGCAAAATACCTGTATCTGTAGGTATTTCACTGCCTGTGGCATCATTTTAGGAGGATGGCCTCTGCAGCCTTCCTTCTGATTTCTGCAGCAGCTGTGTTTTGGACTCATGCTGAGTTGGTCACTGATCTTCCACACCATTTTCCAGCTTTGTCTCACCATCACATTTCCCCTGGCTGTGAGGCAGGGCAGACACTAAGAAAGTTCTTGTGCTCATAGATCATTTTATAACAATGTTCATACTTTGTTTTTGTTTTGTTTTTTTTATTATACAACTTAGTTTTGTGTTTCTGACTTGTGTGTCAGTGATTAGTTTCTGTTTTAAAGTACTTGCGTCTCGTCTTTAAAATAATCATTTTATTGAGCGGTTACATAATTTCTTTGGTTTCTTGTGGTATTTATCAATCAGGATCAGAATAATTTATTAAGAGCACTAGAATTCATTTTCTCCAGTAGTGTACTTTTCCTAATTTGCTTAACGTGTCTGCATTTTTATGCTGTAATTGTCATTCAGCTCTACATCTTAAGGCTAACTTTCAGTGGTTTGTGCCTCTCCTCAGGTCCCAGTTCAGTCCTGGTTTGACGATATGAATGACACAGAACTCCTGGACCTGCTGCCTTTCTTTGAGGGACTCAGCAAAGAAGAAGAGGTTTACGGAGTCCTGCAGAATCTAAGGAGCAGGTAGCAGGACAGCCCACACTACCGCCTGTGCCCACCAGTCTCCTGTATTGATCTCTGTTCCTTTCTACGACCGTATCTCTCAGACTTGGGCAGATCCTCCCACACTAAGGGGACGCCTTGGAGTCTCACTGTGGAAAACATCATAACCCTGTCTCTGATCTCATCTCCTGGCGACCGGCTGCCTTCTGAGTGCCATCAGAAAAACAAAAACATTCAAAATCCCAGGAGCACTGTGTCTCACAAAAATAATAAAAACCACACCAGAAAGTATGTAGAGTGTCCTAAGCTGATAATATCGGGGACAAAATACTAAGAGGAACGAACTTTAATCTTTATTTTCAAATCAACCAAGTTTTACTATTTGGTGAAGTGCTTATTTTAAACGCAAGGAAAAAAGAAAAAAAAAAAAAACGACAACAAAAACAACTTTTTGTCTGAGACTTCTTTTGTGGTACCACACAAAAGTCTGAAAAGATTTTGTCCTCATATTGTTGCTATGCAGGCAATTTCTGGTAGTAGAAAGGACTGTGATTCTCTTTTCATACTTAATGAAGTGCCTTGTGTGACTGTTGTTTATATGGGGAGATATTTTCTACATGGCATATTTCCAGAGTACTCTGGTCTTTTCACATACAGATATGCTTTAAAGTGGACACACAAATATCTTTATATGAAAGTTTGAATTCACTATTTTGTTTTTTTTGGTCATCAAACGCTGGGCAGTTGTCTCATAGTGTTCTTCTGTTTTCCCAGTAAGCTTGTGCCATTATATAGATGTGACTTTGTTTCTTTCAGCTTTCATTATAAGTAGAAATGGTTGATTTTGTTTTAGGAAACGGAGGATGTATGCAGTTGCGACATTCACGCCCCACCTGCAGCAAGTCCAGTAGTTCTTTGCGCTTGATAATTTCATCTGAAAGCTCGGCTAAAAATGTGCCATTTCCTTGTCTTTTTTTTTTTTTTTTTATAATTTGCCAAATAAGGAACTTTTCTTTCTTTTCTTTTTTTTTATTTTTTAAACAGGCTTCATATCCGTACCAGGGTTGAGCTACAACTGTTAGTCTATTAGTTGTAAGAATAACATGATAGGTTTTATTATTTTGACAAATAGATGTCAAATTTGTTTGTTTTAATATTACAAGATCAGATGGCTAGCTTTTAATCACTTAAAAAAAAAAAAAAAGCTTTTGTGTGTGTGCATGCACACAAGTGGTGCAGCTTCACCCTTAGAGGGCAGAACTTCCTCTGAAATTGTACACATTTGCAAAGGTGTTCTTTAGTGTTTTTAAACTGGTCCAGGATCTTACAGCAAATAGGTTGAGTGCCATGTTTTCAGTTTTTCCATGTCATCAGTGTCTTTACAGAATAGGGTTGAGTGTCAGAGTCTGGACAGTGTTTAAATCACACCATTCCCCTGATGTACAGTGGTGGCCTGCCCTTGTCCAGCCCTCGTAATTAAAAAAAAAAAAAAAAAATCGAATGGAAATGCCACCTGTGGCGTTTATTTTCCCAGACTCCTTTTTTCCCCTTCCTTTTTTAAACTGCTCTTCACCTCAGTGCCTACATATGAGAGGAGCCCAGCAAACCGAATGCTGCAACATTAGCTTCCATGGCAATAACCGCTTTTATTTTGGAGGGGGAGGGTGGTTTGGGCACTTGGGTTAGAGCACTTGAATAAATTAACCAGTGAGGGTTTGTTAAAGTAAGACCACTGTAACATTCACTGTCCACATGAGTGGATCCAGAAACCGGACATCCATATAATATTTAGATCTACTAGTTTGTTTTTTGATCTGGTGACATGTAAGTGTTGCAGTGCTGAAACAACTTGAATTTTGATTGGTTTATCTCAGAAACGGTAGCCAAACGTGGTTACCTGTGTCTCTATAGTAAGAAACCCCTGTTGTGGAGCAAAAGGACGCCTTCCAAGCCTGCAGATGGGTGCTCAGTCCGGGCCCATCCAGACAGCCCCCTCCTCCAAAAACAATGTTTGGGTCCAGCTCTAAATGAAACACTACTGGGGCACTGCATCAGGACTGTGAACAACCTCATCATGGCATTAATGCCTTACTGCCTGTGGAGGCACAAAGCAATGTTTCTTCATTATTTCCAAGGTTACACCTCCCTGTTTTAGCATCATCTCTCTAGTATTTTCTTATGGAGTGCGAAAAGTGATCAGCCATATATGTAGAGCATATTTGGCTCTGGTGGGTTGTGTAACAGTAAAATGGAGCATGTGAAAAGCTCTATGGTGCCATCTAGGGATTGTTTGCCTCCAACAAACCTTTACTGCTTGGTTTGTGGGTCATGGGGTTTATATTTAAGAGACACTAATAATTTCCAACTTTATGCCCCCAGTTAAAAAGGCTGCTGCTCCTTCAGACATTTTCATTCTCTTCGCATAAGCATTTGTGTTGCGAGTGTGCAGCTCACGATGGTTTCAGTGCAATGTTTTTGTTTTTAAATAAGGAGCGTTTGGTCTTCTCAACCTCTCAATGATGACCTTTCTCTGAAAATGTTGTTTGTATCATTGTGATATATTTTTCTACCTACATGTTGTCAGTATTTGGGTTTGAAAAGTTGCATATTACCCATTATATCCAGCTTTTTGTTCCTATATCCTTTCAGATCGGTATTTTCCTGCTCTCTTGCCTTTGGTAAGAAAAATAAGTCAGGTCTCGTCCCACCTATCGGGACGATTGTGAGCATGTGTGTGTGTGTGTGTATGTTCGTTCATGTGTGCTGCCTTTCACTTTTCCTTTTGTCACTTCACTCATAATCACATTCTTCATTTTGTATTAAGTTAACACCAAAGTTCTAAAACACTTGATTTTATTTTATTTCCTCACTTTTTTTTTTCCTACTTTGGCAGCATGTCATTCTGAGCATCACCTTCTCCCCCTTTATTTTCTTTAATAAATGGCTTCATTGAAACAATTTTGTCATGTCTTTTTTTTTTTTTCTTCTTTTCTTCCTCTGCCCCCTGTCACACATCTGCTGTGGTTCATGAATTAAGGCCAAAGATCCTCACTTCAGTCTGGTGTGATTGCGGTTTCCACCATCTCTGATGTACCTCATATGGTATGTTTACTGAAAGTTGAGAGAGAATGTCACAGTTTTCTGTCTTTTACAGTCGACCTGATTTCTTTTTACCGTTCCTTTCAGACATGTCACAATAAAAGCACATTTTTTGGAGGATTGTTGCCTGTCTTCTGTCATCAGACTAACACCATCTGTTTCTGTTTTGTCTTAGTGAGCTGGCAGCGGTGGGTTCATGTTTTCTTATAACAAGCTGAAAGATGGTAACGGCGTGATTAACCTTTGGGCTCTGCTAACCTTGTTTAGGTACTACATGGTTAACTCAGTTTGTTTGGTAGTGTACGGTGGATATTTAGAGCTTTGACTAACAAAACTGCCAGTCTGGCAACAACCAAACGCTCTTGTGAAGCTGATGACGGTGGAAAGGATAGCTGTCTGTTGGAAGAAGCCCTGCGATGCGTTTTTGTACAAACTATTTTTGAGCAACTTTACACAATTAAGATGTAAAATAACTCCTAAAGGTTTTCATTCAACAGGAGCTCTCAGTTTGTGTGCATCGTTGCTGTGACTGTTTACATAGGGTGTATCCAAAGTTCACAAGGTAGTTTCCTTCTAGGGAAAGGCAGATGTGGCTCACTGCAAACTGGTTTCTAGTATTGTTTGCATAAAATTAAATAGTTCATGAAGATGTTTCAGCCGGAGACTGGTATATACAGGTATCGTCGCTGTCACAGAGTCGGGAGATTGGGGAGGTTTATAAGGACTATAATGCTGCATCATTCATTGTGGCTCCACTGGATGAGGACTGTTAAGTCATAGATGAATACAGTGCTTGATGATGATTGTGTTTAACATTTTTATGTGTTCATATTGATTTACAAAAAGAGGCAAAGTCAAGATGTTACATGAGAAATCATAATGGATGACTAAAATTACTGATGAAAACAGACTATAGCTTTCACATTGGCCTGTGCGTCTCTAAAAGTCAAAATTGTCATTTGGATGAAAAGGTTTTTTTAAAAAAAAAAGGAAAAAGACATTGAACAGACTTAAAAATAAGGGACAAGCAGTTTAAAAAGTTCCATCCTAATGCAAACTGAAGTTGGTATGTAGTGAGTGCTGCTTGTACAAATTAACCCAATTTGTAAAAGTGAAGTGTCATATATACATGGAGTGTTATAAAGTCTAGGGAGCCCTAGAGTGTGTGCATGTGTACCCACCTCCCAATACAACCAACATTCAGCTGCAAATCAGAATCTCTAGACTGAAGAGAGAAAAGTCGCAATTCGACTTTGATTAGAATTAAAGCAATAAGTTAATCATGAGCTAAAACTGTGAAGCCAAAACGAAAGATAAAATTTTAAAACATGGCTGTAGAAAGGAGGTCCTAGAGTTGGAGACTTCTTATTCGGCATCCAGGACCATAATGTGTACAAAAAGTCCGGCTGAGGGGAGTAGGTCTCCGTTCTTATTGAACAGCGGCACGTGTCTGTATCCTGTGTGGGAGCACAAAGGGGCTGCGGTCAGTGATGGCACAGGACAACATGAAGTGCTCCTTGTGGAGCGGATGAATTGGGTTCTCTATGTCACACCACAGAGAAGGGACACTTCCCCATCTCTGTTTTCACACTTCATAAATGAATAACTGACTATCAGTGGTTTCACATCACTGGATTATAGTAAGGAGAAAAAAAAGGACTTGACAAATACAGCAAAACTCACCCATTTTCAAGCTGTTGAAGGGAAGCGTGTACTGCCCGACAAAGTCATTATCAGAACTGGAGTCATAGTCTTCGATGCTGAAGCGGACCAATGCTAGTTCCGGCACATACACGTCAAACTGGAAGTTCTCATTCCAGGAAGGGTTAAAGCCTTCAAAACAGAAAATTTTGTATTGTCTTGATTCATCGCGGACACATTAAAATAAAACAAAGGACGTGAACGTGAGGTACCGTTGTTATCAAAAGGTTTGGTCTCTTTCTCTGCGACATCAGCTGGCACTCCATAGATTTCCACTTTAACCAGCGGGTCTACTACGGAGGACTTCTTCTGGTTCACTTTGGGAAGCTGCTGAGCTGATATGACCTATTGGCAGGTGAAGAATGATCTCAACTTTAAACGGGACTCAAAGGAAATCAAATAACTCCAGTGTGTGTCTGCACAATGAAGACCTCACCATGACATGCAGGGTCTTGTGCTTCAGCCAGTCTCCTCGGGTCAGGGTGATGGGGTCAAACTCTGTGGCTACGTCCCTCATGAAGGCTGGTTTCAGGATGTAGCCGCTTTTGCCATTAACCAGGAATCTGCCCTGGTTCATATCCATGTCTGTACAGGGAGTCTGGAAGTTTAAGGCCACTTAAAAAAAACAAAAAGAGAATACAGTGAACATGAGCTCTTGGCCATTGCTGTATAATTATCAGTGTTTGTTATTCCTCTGTTAGCCATTACCAATTTGGCAGCCAGCGTTCCACAGAGGCAACGGGTTGTAGTTTGAGGAGTCGGTCCTGGAGCCAGCTGGATAGATGCGACTAAACTTTTCCACATTATGGCGCACGTAGGCGTTTGCTGTGGGGGGGGAGGAAACAAGATTTATTGACAGTGCTTAATCAAAGTTTGTGAGTTGCTCATGGTTTCTCTTCCTTTACCCGACTCCTCTGCCAGCTTCATGGCCTTCCCCTCCTTGAAGGATGCCATTTCATAAAAGCTCAGGTTTTTTTGGGCATCTTCGAAGCCGTGGAAGTGGACGCTCTTAAAGTAGATGACCATGTCGGACAGCTCCTTCGCTAGCTTCAGCTTTTTCTTTGAAATATTGCGCAGAATTTAAGGGTGAGTAAACATCACGTGTGTGGTAATGTGCTTATTTTCATGGGCTCGACTACCTTTGTATTCTTCTCCTTTTGCGCATCCTCATCGTTCGACTCTTCCTCCTCCGTCACATCGTTGTCATCTGCAGCTGCCTCAGCAAAAGTGTCTTCCAGTTTGTTTAAACGTTTCCCTTTGATCAGGAACTTCCCCTTTAGCTCCTGGGGGACCACACACACACACCATTTATCTCCTATGATCGGTTCAGCCTTGACAATCCTGATAAAACTAGTGAAACGGATGCTAACCTCAGGAGATGGGAAATTTGTGGGCATGCCATCACCCAGAGGAGAGGTGATGAGTGCACTGCCAAGGATGGAGCTCATGTGGCGGGCCATGACTTCCTGCTGTTCCACGCTGCAGTGGTTCTCCAAGGAGAGAATCACTGGATATTGGGATGTCTGAGGAAAAGCAGGCAACCCCCCCCCCCCCAAAACAAACACATATATAAATAAGTGTGTTGCTGGATGTTGAGTGAAGACATGCTGAATACCAACAGATGCTAAACATACCTTGAAGGCATGCTCACTGATGGCTTTGATCACATCTTTAAAGAGGATCTTGGAGGTGAGAGTGTAGCCGTGGTAGATCACGGGCTCATTATCCGATCCGTCCCAGCAGTCCAGCTCCACACAGCGGCAGCCTTTCTGCAGAGCCCTGAGAGTGTTGGAGTGAGCATTAGTGACCAAATATGCTGTTTAGACTAACAGTTCCATCAGTGAAACGGCGCAACGTGGCGAGAGATGGTTACAAGAAACTATTTAAAATTCCAAGTTGTAATGAATTGGTCTCAGTGATTCAAGAACTGACAGATTATATGGCACATAAACACAAACTACCCTCACTGCCTGCTTAGCACAATTAACCAAGACATTAAAGGACATCATCATTTTTAGTCTTTGACTCTAGTAGACTAACTTCGCATGACTTGCAGTTCAAAATGAGCTTTTTTTTGTCTTAAATGAAACAAGCCATTTTAGTTCCCTTCCATTTAAGGTAAATTTCTTCTGATTGGCTGCCCCTCACAAATGCAGGATTTGAACAGATGGGTGGGGTATTTGGAAGACCCCTTCTCTAAGACAGATATATATCAACAGATCAGAGAAATCTGATGTCTGACCTTTGTTCTCGTTATTTTAAGTGTTGGCCATGTTTAATGCTGAGCTTCCACCATTGTAATAACAACTATAGAACTAAAAAACGAGAACAAGTATGAAAGGTCCTATTTAAAGTCAGTAAAAGTGATGGACTTCCTACTGACAAAAACAGTGCTGCTGTCTTTTCATGCCTATTTCATGTTAGTGACTGCACTGTGAGTTAATGTTTTGGGTTGTTTGTTTTGATGGTGCAGCTGAGTGCTTCCAACAGTTATTTTTTAGCTGATCTGGGGTTGAAAAAATGAGATTACATCTCTGTGGTTCCTTTGCACACCGATAGGAAGATGACTAAAGATCAAGTTTGGATAAATAACTAGCCAAAAACTTTCATCAAGGACAAATTACTGAATCTCGGGATGGAAAGTGTTACCTAATGTACGCCTCTGTGCTGCTGGGGCCTTTGAGCTGATCCTCCATGAGGTAGGTGTTGTGAGAGGAGGAGATGAAGTAGTGGTTGAGGGGCTGGCTCATATCCTGGTACACATCCTTGTGGTCTGGATCCAGAATCATGGCATCTGGGTGATTCAGGTACATGAGGAAGCCATCTTTGGACAGCAGCTTCTTCTCCTTGGCTGAAAAGACACACATACACACCAAATGCAGCAGATCAGTCTACAGTGCATTTAAAAAAAAACAACAACAACAAGAGGTCAGTAATTTATCTGTGGACAAACTCCATGAGACTCTTAATCCCAGAGACCTCTTGGACAGAAAGAAGCGCAATTTCAATAATAGATCTGAGTTTTTCTACATGATAAAGAAATGCTGTTGTAAAAAAAGAAACATTTGTCAGCAGGACTCTTAAACTGTAAGAAATAACCGTAAAATCAAGAAATAAGTTCTGGTAGCACATCGGCCAGACTGTTCTACAGTGGAGTCAAAAAACAACAAGATTTCTGTTGCTTCATTGTTTGTGGATTGGTTAATTAATTTACTGCAGCATGACTGGTTGAGGTCTTTATCATTAGGAGAAACTATACTAACAACAAAATACAGTTCACATTTTCCAGAGCCATCCACTGGGCTGGATTGGTGTCTTTACTGGGCCAATTCAGGCTCTCGGACCTTATGTTTGGCACACTTGTTTTAGGATGTTCCTGCAGGTGTGAGACCAGCTTGAGAAAATTATATTTCCTTGTTAATATTTCATACTGAGGTCGAAGGTAAGACTACCTTATTGAGAAGAATACAGACTAATCAAATGAATGAAGGTTACTTCTGCTTATATTGTGGCTACAATCCAGGTTTGACATTACATGAAACTGTTGCTTAGATGCATATTCACACTTCCTGTTCCTAAACCAGCTTTGCAGAAGAAAACCTCTGGAAATCCAAAATCTGTACAATTACTATGTAGTAGTAGTCATGTGACCAAAGTCTGAAATTTATGATTACCATCTCACAGCATGATTGCAGCTATATCTACATCTACTGGGAATGCAGATATGAAGGTACAAAGCAGTAATACACTGACACTCATGAAAAAGACAAAACAAACCCAGATAGCAAAAAAGAAATGTTTGAAATTCCAACAAAGAAGAAAATCTAGTCCTCCAGCTGTGGGGAACATACCAAGGAAGACAAAGCTTTGAGAGAAGCAGAGGAACATACATCATAGCATCTCTTTCAACAGCCACTATGTTCAATCTTTGTCCATCAAAGTTTGTGCATATTCCAAGTTTATTAGATTGGAAGACCTGACATGAATGAACTTACAAGATTAGCAAAAGGTCGCAGTGTGTTGGAGCCTTAGACTCGGGCTGCCATAGACTGCAATTCCAGAGGAACAGAACGCAGAATAATACACAGCTGGAAACCACGAGCTTGAAAACAGTGGTTTTTAACCCTGGTAACCATATGCAGTTAGACCATTCACGGGATACAGCTCACTGATTTTTACAGGAAGAAAACCAGCAGAGCTGCGGTCCTGAGAAGACCTGAAAGAGGGCTGTGTACTGACCGTTTTCATCTGGCTCATACGTCTCGATGATTCTGTGCGCATCAGCCAGCGTTGCTTTCTCCCTCTGTTCTTTCAGCAGGAAATCCACCAGGTTCTGAGCGCTCATAAAGCCAGTGGTTTTGGCGTACTCCCCATAGATAACATCAATTTCGTCCCGTTGGGTCAACAGATCATAAAAGTGTTTGATCTCCTCTCCTGCCAGGGTTCCAGACTTGGACCTGTCACATTTCTGCATTGGGGGAAAGTAACACAAAGATTAGTCAACATTTTAAGTTGAAAATAATGCACTATAAAACTATTAAAAGCTGGATTTGCTATTAACAATAAAGAAAAACAATATGTGGGCTAAAATATCAAGTTAGCACTGATTTCCTCTTGGAGCATTTCATTAGAGTTTCAATGGATTACTACAGCTTAGCTAGGAAGGCTCCAAGAATATGCATTAAAACAGTTTCTGCCATTAGGAAACATTAAGAAGCTCTGAGGAAACAACCTTGAAAAGCATTTCCACATATTCATCATCCACTTCGATGTTGATCAGATGCATGAAACTCTTGACCTCTGACGGACTCAGGTTATCATCTTTGTTCTTGTCTGCTTTCCTCAAGCAGCTGAAGATCCAGCTGGAAGGTTTGTGATTTAAGGTGGAGATAAACAGGTACCTGTCACTCAGCGCTGTCCAAATGAATGTGACTTATTTACTTATACCACCTTTGCTTAGCTAAGCTCAGGATAGATTAAAGAGGACCTGGAGTGCTTTTGTCCTTTTTTCTGTCATATATACTGTTATAGTGGTGGATGAGATGCTCATATTACACAAGGTCACAGTTTTAAATAATGAATCAGAATATGTGAAATAATCTCTGAGCACTCGTTTGAGCATTTGTTTTCCCACGGCTCTGTTGGACAGCCAAACAAGAAGAAAAAAGACGGCAAACATGGAAGGTGGCCTTAAAGGGAGCGGCGCTAAAACGGCTTCAAACTTACACGCACCACGGCTCTGCACAAAATAAATAAATAATAAATAAATTAAACTATCAATAAGGCAAAGTCATTCTAGTGGAGCCAAAAGGTGAAAATAAGGTGCAGGAACATCTAATGCAATAGGTGATGACCAATGAAGTCTTAATAACAGGTTATTAACAAACAGCCACCTGTTTGAGCTCAGCTTCAGCTTGCTCACAGTACAGCTTCCACTGTCGTGTAAAAGGATACTGCTCTGTCTTCTGCTTTCGACTCAGGTTGTTTAGGTTGGAGACCACTTTCTGCAGGCTTTTAACCCACTGCTTTCCCTCCTCCTCCGAGCTGGAGACGAGGTCCAGGTTCTTGCGGCGGCTCTTGAAAATGATGGAGAAGCAGCGGTCCTCCACCTGCTCCTCCGTGTTCTTCTTCAAGCCCTCCGACTGACGGCCCATTTGCACCGCCGAGATGTCATCAAGCGAAACTGAAGACAGAACGAATTTTATTCAACATTCTTTTAAAAAAAAAAAAAATTTAAAAAAAATCCACTTCCTGTCATTCAAACATGAAAAGCAACACTTTATTTTCAAGCACACGTACAAGCCTGATGTTTGCAATTTCCCCTGCCTCCCACTGAAGTCAGTAATGAGCGGAGACGTTGGATGTACATGACTATGTGACAGCAGTTTCTGGGTGTCATCCAAGCAGAAAATACAATAAGAGTTATTTCTAACCACTCCCACTCCACAACACACTATAAAATAAATCACTATCTCTACAAACACACCCACACCGCTATCAGGAGCAACCCAGATGTGTATGATAATACCAAGGACTTTGTGTAGCTTTGTGATCAATCCAATCCTTTTATAATCCACAAAGTTTTGGTTGTGGCGGGAGAGGAACTCCAAAAGTGTTTGCTAATGCAAAGTAATAAAAAAGTGTAAAGTAAAGAGACGGTGTGAGATTAGACAGATGTGTGCCAGGGGTTTGCACATGTGTGGGTTTTCGTCACACATATTCTGCTGGGAAGACAGGGCAGCACTCACAGGTATCATTTTTCTTGAAGGTCTTCTTGGATTCGCGCCACATTGTCTTGCAGTCCTCCTGGAGCCTGAAGTAACGAGTCTTCTTCCAGCTTGGGGAGAGGACCTTCAGGAGGTCTCCCCCCTTCAGGAGAAACTGGAGGTCGGGATCACCCTCCAAACCTGAGGAAGCAGGGAACAGAAGACCACTTTAGAGAAACTGCAGGAAAAGTGCAAACGCTCAGAAATCACAAGCAGGCCATCATTAGAAAGTCATAAAAGTTCATGGCTTTGCAAACACACGCGCACACAAAAGGTTTTACGCTGTGACAACAACGTAGCAGCAGTCTGACCCTGGATAACAGTTTGGTTTCGTCCGCATGGCAGCGCAGCCTACCTAGGAGCTTTACGTTCATTTGTATCACCTTCTGGCCCCTGGCATACTGGAGTAACTCCTCAGACCTGCTTTTCTCGGGTTCTTTTCGTATGCACGACATGGTGCCACCCGGAGCTGCCGACACTGTCTGTGTTCACAAGGCACTGTGTGGAGGAGAAGGGCGTGTACCATTCCCACTCAAAGTTCACTCAGCTCCGTCACGTCCCCTTGAGTTTACAGTCAGCTGACAGCTTGCTCGTGCAGGAACACTACCGCGGAAAAGGAAGCGACTCCATACTCGTCTGTTTGAATATTGCTCCTGTGTTCATTTTTCAGCATTTGATCAGCATTCCCATACTCACTGTTAACTTCAGACGTTTTAATTAGCGTAAATTACCTGCTAGCAAATAAAAGCAGCCACAGGGCATAATTAGCGTCAAATGCCTCGCATACGTTAGTTTACAAAAGATTTGACTTTGAGCAGAGGAGTGGTGTCAAACATGCGGCTCCGGCCCTCAATCCGGCCACCGTGATGGCTTTGCAAAATGTGACAACTGCAGTGACATCATTAATGACTGTTGTTTTTCAATAATACACACCGCCTTTCATTTTATGGTGCTGTTGGAGGGGTTGAAGTACTTCCATACAATTAAAAGGAAAATTTTGTTTGTTGTTGGTCAGAACCACCCGAGGCTCAAATGGGACTGTATGTGATGCATATTTCTTGTGAAATTGCAGCGCTATTATTGCTTCTCCCTGAGGTGGTCAGTGGCTTGCTGCCAGGAAGCTGTAAATAGGCTGAGATTTTTATTTATTTATTTATTTATTTATTTATTCATTTATTTATTTATTTATTTTAAGCTGAACTAATAGGAGGCTTGTAATATCAGAGTCCAAGAATATAACATCATCATTATTATTACTACAAACACAGGTTTGATACCTGCACTGGAGCCTGCCTAGTGTTGACTTCTGATTTGTTATCTTATGGGCTCCATCTAGTGGTGACAAGGCGGTACTGCTAAGCGCCGTGATTTAACGCCACATTACTAAACTTCTCATTATTAAAAATAAAATAAAACAAGCAAACAGCTGTTTGCTTGTTTTATTTAGGCCTGCGATTACAGGACAACAAGCAGTTTTCCTGTAATATTTCCTCGTCCCTAGCCTCTATAGTGGAATGTGAAAGGCTGATTTGACTCTACAAGCAGTACGTCCACCGCCTTAGTTTGGTAACATTTCCTTGAGCTTGCAGCAAGGTGAAACCGAGCTGAATGAGAGGTGCCACACCTTTTTGAGTGTTTAAATGCACACAGTTGATTGTCTTGGGATTTTTCGCTAGATTAAGCGGCAAAAAACAAATAACAATAGGAGTAAAAATAAATATACATAGGACCGATATATTTCAACGCAGAAAATTAGATTTTTTAAATGTAAGGTATAAAAAAAAAACCTTTGCTGACATGTAATCTTTGTCTTAGGGGTTATCGGATTTGGAAAACAGTGGAAGTTGGCCAAATCCAAGGGATGGCCAAGTTTTGTAGGGTTTCGGATTTGGACAGTGATTGGCAAATCCAAAATATATTAACATGGTGACTTAATCCAAAATGCATCCTACCTTTAAGTTTATTTTCGAGCCCGTTCGTTTCCATCCCGTCTTGAGTTCACTCCACTTTACGCAGCCCAATATTCCACTCACTTCATGCAGCTTCTCGTGAAAAGTTGCCGCTTCTTTCTTCCATATACACTGAACGGAAACCTGTTTTTGTTTTTGTTGCTGCTGTTGGTTTGTTTTTTTATAAAAACAAGCTTCTGCCAAGTTTGGGTACAAGGCGAGCGAACGCGGGCACACGCGTGGGTTTCTCCTTGCAGTCTGAACGGTGTCAGTGACTCCCGCGGGCTTCAACACCGGTTTGACGAGCCTGCCATTCAAGCCGTGGTGCTGATGTCACAGCAGGTTAGACCTTTAGGTGAGCTTCTGCCATCCTGCATCGATGGGACTGGTTAGCGTGACCTTGTAGCCAGCATGCAGAGCTTACGTCGTCATTAGCTGAAAGGTTTCCGCGCACCTGCAGCCAAAAATTGGGGGAAACAATCCCGCATACCTTTTCTAATTCTGTTGTATGTACACAAGACTTAAGCTACCACTCCCTGAGCCTCGGAGTCTATTCCTCACCAAAAGGTAATTCTGCATGTGAATAAACAGGGAGGGGTCGTTCATCTGAGAAGCATGCAAGCTTAGATAACCCGTGGAAATACAATCAACTTCTGCTAAAGCCCTTTGCAGTGTTTTTTTCCTCTTTTTTATGGACACCTGTTCCTCTTTTGAAACTCCACCAAGGGGCTGAATAGCAAATTTGGCTAACTGCCACTACGCATAGCCTAGTTTTCTTTTCTTTCTTTTCCCTTTTTTTTTAAACTGTGACTTTGAGCATATTCGTTGCACTGAATGGGGCAGATAAAGTTTTCGCCCTTTTCTGTTCATGCACAGCTTTCCTTTGGAGAGATAAAAGCCCTGCAATCACTGGTGTGCTGGGGCTCCTGTGGCTCTCAGCACTTCCCTTTCAGGCCTGGCTTAGACTCAGCGCACTGTCAGCATTAGGATGAGTGAGCTTTCATGCACCATCACAAGGGGAGGGGATGACACCTCCAAAATCTACGCAGGGACCGGGGGTCGGGAAAACAGGCGGTGTGGGGAGGGGAGACAAGATTAAAAATAAAAATTAAATAAATAAATAAATAAATAACCGTGACTAGATTTGCAGAGGTCAAGATTTATGGTTACTAATGAACTCCACACTGCTATTACTGTAAAAGACAAGACAGTGAGTTCTTTAGCATTTACTTTAATATTTAACTTAAGTCATTGCATCAAAGGTGGGCGATAAAGTACCAAGTGTGAAACCAAGGAAAATGAAACTTTCCAAGAAAATCACTTTAACCAGATAATGAAAATCAACAAAAAAACAAAACCCAACGAAAACAAACGAAGCAGATATCATGAGGCTTCTTTCAGTGGTACAAGCTGTCTCTGCTTAGTGTCTGTGCTTGCAAAACAAGCAGGAACAGGCCCAGCTGTTTCCTCACATACCATTGATACCATCCATAGTTTTGCTTTTCCCCAAAACACCCCCTGTGCAGTACGGGTGCTGCTTTACTCACAGACCGTGCAATGCCTGGTGTTACCAGAGGACATAGTCAGCAGCAGGAATCTAGACAGGAAACATTTTGTATGAAAGAAAGAATGACAGAACTACAGAAAGAGATATTTGTCTAATGTTTTACCTGCAGTGCATAGTTTAAAAGTCACCTTTATCTGTTTACAGTTCCACGGCACAGCACACAGTACACCTGGTTCTCATTATCGCTGCAGTGTTTCAACATATGAATGTTATAAACTGCTAAATACCTCAAACAGGTTGTCTTTTAAACCCAGTCTATGGTATTTTTGGGGTTCGGTATTGGCCATTAGATTATACAGCTACATAAGAACTGTAATTAATTTAAAGTATTTTACTTCAACTTTATTCCAAGAAGGTTTTAGACCAAAATTATACATTTTTTAATCAACATTTAACATGTAGGAGTTTACAAAGATAACCCATTGATGTCAACTGAACAACCCTGCTTTTTGCAAATCACTTTAAATTAATGCCACCTGGCCACTCACTACATCATTATTTACTTGTGGCATTTACAAAAACATGACTGTGGAATGTCACTGACATCCAACGCGTGATAAAGTATCTAAAATGCCTGCATCCTTTTTTTAATCACTTTGACTTGAGCTTGGTTGAAAACATCACAAGGTCAAGGAAAGGTTTGAAGGGGAATTAATAAGGACTTAGGAAAGGAGACCTCTGTAAGAGAAAATCTGACTCTCAATGTCA
>NW_024582533.1:263921-271003 GCF_018398535.1 Haplochromis burtoni | reverse complement strand
TTAATGAGTTTTTTGGGTTCATTGAGAACATGGTTGTTGTTCAATAATAAAATTATTCCTCAAAAATACAACTTGCCTAATAATTCTGCACTCCCTGTACATGGCTTATATAAATCATTTTTTCCCTTTCCAGTTGTGTAATACTTTAACTGTGAGCTGTTATTGAAAATTCAAAATATAGCAGGTTATAGAAATGGAAACGGCACATACAGTAAACTGTTGTCATTAACAGAATGGTGTTTTTGTATAAATTATGAGATGGGATTATCTTCTCACCAAGGTTCAGTGGCATGCTAAATTCTTTTTAATTTACTTAAAGAAGATATGTAAAGTCGTTCCACAAGTAACAGCTTAAATTTATTTGAGTCATTTGTGATGTTATTGTGTTTTGGCGGGTTTATTTAATGGCTTTTTGCTGAGTCAGTTCAGCGTTTTAGGAAAAAACACGGTCAGTTTTTAGGAGTTATTAGCACAGTTTGGTGGAACAACTTGATAAAACTTTTTAAAGTAAAAAAAAAAAACACTTTTTACTGCACTGTATTTCATTGAAGTAACATAAATTACTCAAGTAACCTAAAAAACAAAACAAAACACACCCTATGTTCTGCTATTTATCACGACTTCATCGTGACAATGGGAGTGAGTCACATTCCCCTCATTAGCACCCCCTGCCGCCCATAACTGAAAACTATTCTGAATGTGCGGGTAAAATTGATTGAAAGAACTATAATATCCGTAAGCATACTAAACCCATTTTCACTTAAAATCTAAAGAAAACTATACCTTTTGCCTTTGTTTAACTAAACGTCCTTAAAGTTTTATAGTATGCCCCACTCAAGATGGCGCCTTCTTCGTCCCTCCTCTCTCTCCATACGTCACGCCATTCGTCAGTAGCGCGTAAAGTTGTGTTGACAGGAGCGGCAGCAGGAGTTGTCAGCGGAGCAGTAGCAAGCTTCATCGAATGGAGTAATCCCAAAGCTAACATCAAACAGGCGTCTCTTTTTAAATTCAGAAGCGCTGTTTATACCATTTAGACCACGACCATGGCAGATGACCAGTCTTCTCAGCCCTGGTCCATCGACAAGGATGACTATGAACTCAATGAGGTGATAGGTGAGAAGCTTAGCTTGCTAATGTTAGCATTGTAGCCTTCCCTGGCTTACACTGTCGTCGGCTGTCAGCTGCTATTAGCCAAGTAGCATTGTATGTCTGCAGCTAGCAGAAGTACAATTACGACCCATAGCTACACTGCAGTAACGTTAACAGCTCAGAAGTTTTCCCGTAGAAGGGCAAACTGATTAACTGTCTCTGCTAGCAGGAGACATAAAGTAAGGTTGTATTCCTGCTATCCGGCACGAAGCTAAACGGCTAGCTAAAGCAGTTTAGCTTTAAGTACGTCCAGATTCGTCCGTTGTTAGAATGGGTGGTGCTCTTTTGCCCAAGGTGTGATATGGCATGTAGTGAATCAGTCATACTTTACACAAGTTCAAATAACTGGAACATGACTTTGATCAGAAGAGTTAGAGAGTTAGGGTCATTTTCACAACGCTGTTGAATTTGGCTTGATCCTGCTTCTTACAGTTAATGACTTTAGTCAAGGCTTTTATTGGCATGTATTCACATGAGGTGAAACTAAATTTGCACTCAGGTCCCGGTTAAGAACATGAATAAGAACACAAAGATCAATATATGCAAAAAAACAAAACAAAAAAAAAAAACCCCAAACAAAAAACAAAGATGAAGAAACATATTTACAGTGTGAATTAAGTATAATTTAAAAAATTATTAAAAGTTTCCAAAAACGTGTGCACTGAATGTAGCTTTCTTATGTCCGTTACTTTTTTTTAAAAGAGCAACAAGGACTACAGTCTACAGAGAGAGACTAGTCTCCAGTGTGAGAAACATGTCTTTACTCTGTACTTGTAAGACCCAGTACAGCGGTCATATGCTGACTGAGTATCAGAGACCGCTCCACAGTGGGATAGCTGGACTATTTTTTTTTATTGGTCTCTTCAGGAAGTGGAGCCACTGCAGTTGTCCAGGCAGCTTACTGCAAGCCGAGAAAGGAAAAGGTGGCCATCAAACGAATCAACCTGGAAAAGTGTCAGACTAGCATGGATGAGCTTCTGGTAAGAAACTACAGCGGAAGGTGGTGCAGAAATTCATGTTTGTGTTTTGCTGAGAATGTTTTCCATACAATCCGCACAAGAGATTGATTAAGCAGTTATCTGAGAAAAAGTTGGAAAGATGTATATAATAACATTCGTTTGAGAGGAGGAATAATAGACAAAAATAATCAGTGAAAGTTAGCTTTAGTTTAATCCAGTGAATTCAATACGTCACAAGTCAATACCTCACTATTGCTATTGATTTATATTTACTGAATCAATAGCTGTAGTGCAAACTCCAGTAAAAGCTGTTAGTGCCATGTAACAGGTTTGCTTGTTGGATTAATCACTTACCTGAAAGTAAGAATTCATCCAGGATCTTAAATAGACTCTCAACATTTTATCAGCTGGATCTGTCACACATTATACATCTTAGGACCTTTGTCAACCACTTTAAAGTATTTTAGAGCATTTATTTTGTTGAACTTAAAGATCAAATATCACGAGATGTTGGAGTAAAACACCAGAGATTACTTGGCTCTGCCGCAGTCTTTTCATTTTTATCCCCAGTTGATTATTTCTTCTTAAGGACCATCATAGCAGTGTATGCTGTCTGCTGTAAATATTTTATTTGATTTCACTATCTTCCTACTCAGTTCTTATATAATGTCAAGCTCCTGAATCCTCTTATCTCTAAATGCTCGGTTAAAAATGTCTGTGCTTGGTGGCTTTGTAATAATGTTGAAACTGAAGTTTTCAGGTTTTGCTTTTTTTAATAGTGGAGATTTTGTCTTTGAGGAAGAGCACACATTAAGCTGTTGCATTTCGCTCTCACTTGAGCCAGCTCTTATTAAATATTCAAAAAGATCAAATCCTGTGACTGAGATCGAGTTTGTCTTTTTAAGTTTAACATAAAGATTCAGTTTGTGCTTGGCTTGATAGGCCACAGTTGATGCTTCCTGGGTGACCTTTTATCCCACATTTTTCTTCTGTGTGCAGAAAGAGATTCAAGCTATGAGCCAGTGCCACCATCCAAACATTGTGTCTTATTATACTTCCTTTGTGGTGAAGGATGAGCTGTGGCTGGTGATGAAGCTGCTCAGTGGTGGTAAGTGTTGTTACACTGATGAAACCTGTTCCTAATTTGACCTGCTCTTGGCTAACCTGTCTTCTTGTATTACTAATAAGCTCAAGTTTGAACTTGGAATGAATATTGAGATTAACTTCCCACAAAACCAGTTCTTGAGATTTATTTTATGGGCTTCTTTAATTTCACAATCATTTCTGTGAGAACACACTTATGTGATATATCCACTACTGATTTAACACTCTCTGTTTAAACCTTACTGTGTTCTGCATCTTTTCTGCAGGACACATGCTCCATCATTTAGCATAGAGAGGGAGATTGTAGCAATGTTATACCACACTGTATTGATAGTAATGGTGAGTAAGTCTTTGTGCAGACCGGCTGTCGGTCTTATTTTGTTCATATTTTTGCTAAAATATGTGCTTCTGTGTGGAGTCTAAAACCAGCTTTAACCGACTGATTGATGGTTTACCCATCGAGGTTACGCCCTCTTTTGTACAAGTTCATAATTTCATATTGCACTATGTTGTCAGGGAATTTACTGTCTACAGTTTTTGCCACTGTTGTCTTTTGCATATGCAAATGTTTGCACATCTATTCCACCAAGTGGCAACAAATTTGCCACTACTTTATTCCACTGGTTGTTGTGCATGTTGCTGCTGTACTCTGCGGGGTTCTGGCAGGTTGTATTTTGTTTAGTTAACAGGGCACAGCTACGGGGTTTGTTTACAGTATAAGCCTCGGTTGAATTCCACTTGATGTTCTTTTAACCAACTGCCATCTTGGAAACTCTCTCCATGTGCTGCGAGCACATCTTGTGACAAGCCTCTGCCTGTCTTTCCCTCTTCCTCGCTCACTCACTCGCTCTTTCTCAGGCTCGGTGCTGGACATCATCAAGCACATCATCTCTCGCGGTGAGCATAAGACCGGTGTGTTGGATGAGGCCTGCATTGCCACCATTCTGAAAGAAGTCTTGGAGGGGCTCGAGTACCTCCACAAAAACGGGCAGATTCATCGGTAGGTTGTGCTGATTTATTGCGCAGCAGCTGAGTGATTACTGTACACAGTGTTTGCACTCTCTGTAGCTCACATGTCCCATCGTACACTGCCATCTCAACTCAGTCAGGCTCTGGGCCTTTCATCTCTGCATATGAGTGTGCGGTTTGAACTAGACCTCACTCCTTCAATATTTAATACAGTGAAGCTGCATAATTGAGGAGGTTTGTTTTACATAAAAGTTCCTCCCAGGAACACTGTGGACCACCAGTGAAAATAAAGGCCTCTGTATCCTGGATGTGTGACAACTGTACTTGTTGTAAATTAACAGTCCCATTCACAAAAAAAATAATGTCAACCGGAGCATTTCCAGCAATCTATTATGTATTTAATTAGATAAATCTAATAATAATAATCATGAGAGATTAGATTTTCTGATATTTTAAGAGTGAATGATTATTCAGTCATTAATGATTTCATCGTTAATGTGACTAAACCGTATGTGAGTAGACAAAAGAATGGGAGCGGAGAGGCTGGGCTCAGGGTGACCCATTCAAGTTGTTTGCGCATATTTCCACTCGGTGTAAAGCATACAAACAGAAAACAGGTGGATTAAAATGAACCTGATCAAAGGTGAAGCTTTATCGTGTTTCTGTGGAATAGTAAAATATTCGGAGTGTTGTTCATTTTTGGAGCCGAGCCACATCTGTGTCGGGGCACAGCCACTCTTTGTGGGCTTCTAATTGTAGTCTGTGGTTTAATCCTCCTTTGCTTCATGCACAGTGATCTAAAGGCTGGAAATATTCTTCTCGGGGATGATGGCTCTGTGCAGATAGCTGGTAAAGTGTTTCTGCTTTGTCTGCATTTAATGTGGTTTGTGGCATTTGAGGCAGTTTTTCATCATCTCCTATTTGTTGTGTTTCATGCATTCAAAACACCAGACTTTGGTGTGAGTGCCTTTCTAGCAACAGGTGGAGACATGACGAGGAACAAGGTTCGGAAGACGTTTGTGGGGACGCCGTGCTGGATGGCCCCAGAAGTCATGGAGCAGGTATAAGCCTCGCTTGCTTTATCCCTCTTCTTTCCCTCTCTCCAGTTTCTCTGCAGTGCTACAAGCTTGGATATAAAAGGACAACTCGAGCGCTTTGTTCACTCGGCTCTGTTTTCAATCTGCAGGTCCGTGGCTATGACTTCAAAGCTGACATCTGGAGTTTTGGGATAACTGCTATTGAACTGGCCACTGGGGCAGCACCATATCACAAATACCCACCAATGAAGGTAAATATGTGCAGTTTACAGTGATCCAAACAGCTTCTTTGTTCCACGGTAAAAAGCTCAAAGCTCAGACCATTTATAGTGTGGAGAGGTTTGATTCTGTGTAAACTGCAGGACATTTAACATCACCATTGTAAGGATATCTTCACTTTTTAGTCTGTTCACCAGCTCAGGCTGATCTCTGCCTGTCTGTAGGTGTTGATGCTGACCTTGCAAAACGACCCTCCCTGCCTGGAGACGGGTATTACAGATAAGGAAATGGTGAAGAAGTACGGAAAATCGTTCAGGAAGATGCTGTGTCTGTGTTTACAGAAAGATCCTGAAAAAAGGTTACTCTGCAAAACCTTTTTCTTTCTTTTTTTGAGCAAACTTCCAGACCCAATTTGTGCTAATTTTTCTGCTTGTTAGATTCCCCTGTTGCTGAACAAATATAATGAAAAGCCTTGTGTTTCTTTCCTATTTAGGCCAACTGCTGCCGAGTTGCTGAAGCACAAATTCTTCACAAAAGCCAAGGTGAGCCATGCATCACGGATATAAAAATAAGCTGAAAATATTGCTGTAGGTTTCAAAGAGAGTATTTATAGATCCTGTAAGAAATGGTTGCCTTTGTGTTCCAGAACAATGAGTTCCTACATGAGAAGCTCCTGTATAAGGGTCCAACAATAATAGAGCGATCTAAAAAGGTACATAATTTACTCATGCACTGAATCCACGCTCACCAGTATTTCTGTGCATTGCTCTTATCAAGACAAGGTGTGCTGTCTCGTCCAGGGCGTGTCCCAGTTTTCCTAACGCTCTGCCTAATGATTGCTGGGAAATTCCTAGAGAGGACGAATGAGTCACTGTTGCTTCTCTTCACTGCGCCGTGTAGGTGCGTCGTGTGCCTGGCTCAAGCGGCCGTCTCCACAAAACGGAGGATGGTGGCTGGGAGTGGAGCGATGACGAGCTGGATGAGGAGAGCGAGGAGGGCAAAGCTGCTGTAGCAGCTCTGCGGGTAAGGCCCTGCATGCCTGCGCCATCTGATAGTCCAGGTTATTTTATACGGCTGCTATTTCTCAGTGCACAGCATCCTTGGGCCAGCAGATGGTGCTGCTTTACTGTTAGTTTGAGCATATGTTTAGCCAAGCAGGAATGCAGTACTAGTGAGCTCCTCTGCTTACTTAATTCATGTTGAGATTAGAGCTCAGAAACTCCAGATTTCAGAACTTTATTCGACCTAAGAATAGCGGGGGTTTCTTAGTCCATAGTGTTCCAACTTTCAGCAAGTAAAGATGCAATTATTGTGTAGAACTGTAGTTTGTGTTGTTTTGTTTTTTAAATCAAATTACTGATTCTGAATTTTACCCCCAAAATGACAAATTAAAAAAAATAAAAGGAGCTGGAATTATAATTGGCATATCACAATTCATGCTAAATGGCATGTGTCCATGGGGCATTTTTGGAGAATTGCATGTGTGTAATCCTGATAATCTGTCATGTCCGTTCTGCAGTCACCAAGAGTGAAGGACGGGCCCCAGAATATGGAGGTAAGTGCTCTTGTAGTGGACATGACCTGCAAATCTTGATTTATTGTAACGGTTTTATAGAGCAATCTGCATGACTGTCTTATGCCCCCC
>NW_024582533.1:249195-263901 GCF_018398535.1 Haplochromis burtoni | reverse complement strand
AATTTGATTTGCATTTATGTAAAATTGACTACTGATTAATTTTGAAATTGGTATCTCGTAGCTTTTCCCACCAGCAGATGGCTCCAGTGCACATCTGCAGCCACCTGGCGTGGCACATGAGAGATCTGCGAATGCAGGTCCAACAGGAGAAGATGTGGCACCACAGGCTCCCGCTCAGACAGCGAGCCCTTCACACGGGCCTGCTGTTCAGGTAACAGTTACCTAAAAAGTTACACACAGAGCTTTTGGGACAAATGAATTTTTGGTGGCGTATTTGTGGGGAAGGCATCCACAACAGTACTCGTTCATGAAGTAATTACACTTAAATTCTCAAGAATAAGTTCCCTGTTAGAAGCATAGGTTGTTTTGTTTCCCCCAACTCACCCCTGCTGTTTTTGATATTTTCACTGGTATCTTGTTTTGTGACCGTAAATCCCATTTTGTTTGGCATTACATGTGTTTTAAAGATGCGTGGTGGAGTTTTCTCCAGACCAAATGCATTTTAAGCACAGTTGTGGATGGGAATTGTAGTCACCCTGCTCTGCGAGCGATGTGGACACCCAAGCTTGTGAATGCGATAACTCGAGAACAAAGACACGTGTTCCCAAACGTAAGTCCTTTACTATTTTCCTTCAATAGGATCCAGCTGCCTCATCCAGCGTTCCCATCAGTCTCGTCCTGAGATTGAGGAATTCCAAGAAGGAGCTCAATGACATCAGATTTGAGTTCATGCCTGGCAGAGGTAGAAATATTTCCAAAGCTCTTTCTTCTCTCTCACGCTCTTCCACTCCAGTCTCTTAACTCTGTTTGTGGTTTATCTTTTCACTCGTGTCCTCAGACTCTGCTGATGGAGTTTCTCAGGAGTTGGTCTCAGCTGGTCTGGTTGATGGAAGGGACTTAGTCATCGGTGAGTACGACAGAGCCCTACATGTTGTGATATTATTGCTATTGCTAAGATAATATGTCAATATTTCTGATTGTTTTGCATTCAATTCTTTCTTTAAACATGGTATCAAGTCTTGCAATTAACCGAAAGCGTTTTAATGCTCATCAGTACTGTAAGGCTTCTTGCAGCCTCAGTGTTCAGAGTTCTCAGGTTCGGTTTAGTGCATCACAGCAGCTGGATGCAAAGTTCACAGTGCAGAATGCAAATCTGTTGAGTTTTTTCATATTGTTCCAGATCGGTTACTCACATCCTTTTGGGTCTTTTCATAAAATCAGCATTTAGGAAACAATCTAACTACTTCTATTAATCACAAATGCCGTTAACATTTGTAGGGTGTCTGTCTTTATGCTCGTCATCGTTGTCATCTTCTCACAACTTCATAGGCTTCTATTACACATCCAAATTAAATTGTGAAAGCTGGTTCCGGCGACCCACGTGTGTTTCCTTCGACGCAGCAGAATGATCTGTATGATGTCTTTGCTGTTCCTTTGCACACGTGGGTAAAGGACATTAGCCACATCCTCAAGGAAAATTTGAGCTGAGCAATAAATCAGAATTGAGCACTGAGGTCTGCAGTGAATGTAGCCTTAGTCTGCTCACAGCTTTCTAACTTTCCTGTCTTTACAGTTGCTGCCAATTTGCAAAAGATTGTTGACGATCCACACAGTAACAAAAATGTGACCTTTAAACTGGTGAGCACACAAACCGAGTTATTTATGAAGAAATGCTGTGACTTTCTGGTACAGATATGTCGCATATTCATTGATTATCACAGTTTGTATGTATGGGGTTAGTATTTCTTCTCAAATATTTAGTAACAACAGTTAGTTTTGTTTTGTTTTTTCTTTTTCCAGGCATCTGGAGTGGAAGAGTCTGAAATTCCCGATGATATTAAACTCATTGGATTTGCGCAGCTCAGTATCAGTTAAGTCCAACCAGAGCCAGATACAAAGGACAGAAATAAATGGTATGGCACAGCTGCATTGTAGTCAATTCCAAAAACCACTTCTGCCAAAGGGAGGAGGAGGAAATGATGAAGAGAAGGAGGCATAAGCCTGGTAGGAGTGTAACACTACTGCAGCATGCACGAGGACCACATTGAGGGGTTCAGTTCATCACAGGAGTCACTCTTGAAAAGTTTACAGTGCGCTTATACGAGGGGGAAGAGATGCAATCAGATATCAGTTCCTATTTTCTTCCGGTTTCCATTCTTTGTCTTCATACACAAGCACAATCCAAGCCGTCTCCTGCCAGTACTGGAAACGATTGCCTTTTATTGTTTTATAAAAAAAAAGCAAACGATTAACTGTGCCACAAAACTCTGAAGTGTCGTGCCACCTTTGTGTGGCACTTTATGATACATTGAAATTAAAAAGCAAGTTCAGCCTTAGTTACTTTAGACCTTACCAGTGTAACTGGTGGTAGTTTGTGTACTCTGTGTATTTCACATGTACGCCTAAGAAAATCCCTGTGATATCGATACAGATATGTCGTAGCATAGGTTTTTTGTTTTTGTTTTTTATGGAAGTCCATAAATTCCGATGAACTTTTACCTACTATGTCAAAAAGGATCCAGCCCGAGGCAGTGTGATCAGCTCTCTCCTCCGCAGTATCTGTGGTGGTTTTGTCAAAACATAACCAAGGATTTTAAGCTCTAACTGCACTGCTTAAATCAACTGTAGCCCCTCTGTCCCACACCAACACTCACAGTGCCACACTCGGTCAGTTGGCATTTATCCCAAGGTATTAAAGACATTATTTTCACAGGTTGAGGGAATGCCTGATATTCTTGTACTATGCAATAGCTGTTTTCTTTTCACGGTATGTGGTCACTGGTTACTAATCATTTCCTTTGTGTTGGATACATTTTCTTTCTTTTTTCGTACCTCATAAGGAGTTCATAACGAGTCAACCAGCCAAACTGACATCGCTAAGGGCCCATTGTAAGATTTAACATTCATATCCACAAACACGGGTAATGACTGCTTCTTTTTTTTTATTCCCCTTTAAGTTGTCATCGAATCTCGCAATAGCTGATTTAACAGCTCTTACAATTCCCAGATGCTGGTTTTGAGTGCTGATGAACTTCTGTAAAGGTGCGCGTACTCATATGAAGCTTAGAAGGGGAAGACAGCTAGCCATGCAGATAGCTATTGGCTTATTTGCCTCCACCCCAGTACAATGGAGATGAATGGGATTCTGCTTTCAAGCACTGATTGATTGCATTGCTGCTTCATCAGTGGCTGGCATGAAATTTACTACATGTGTATACTTATATATTCTGTGCACACTCGTGGTCCTCAAAGTTTTTATTTTCTTGGTCAAATGTTTTGGCATCACCTCGATTGGCACGAGAGTTTACAAAGCAGCTGCTCGGCATTCTTGTTTTGTTTAAATGATCTCAGACCACTATACATTGGATTGTCACTAAATTTGGCACAGGTATTAAGGACTCCTTGTCCGCTTTGCTCCCGGTCTTTTCCTCTTGTTTCACTATCTGGTCCAAATTTCAGTTTGTCTGGTACTTAATGTTTTAACACGAACACTCATCACAAACACACTGAGAAGGTGAGCATGGTCGATACACTTGTTAAAAACATGTTAGAATGTGCGGTGAAGGTGTCACCATAATACTGGTAATGACTATGTTTAAAATGTTTTAAAAATACACACTTGTGATGTAAATAATTGCAGCTTTGCTCAGTTATTTTGCAGATTCTTTCTACTTCCCTACACTCGTATTTTGAGTCTTACTCATTTGCCAAAACACAATAAATCAATGACAGCATTATCTTGGTTTGTTTTGTTTTTTTCCCCCCACAAATTTCTTTAAAGCTAGCAACCTTTTAAAAATCATTGGAAGCTTTTGTCGTCACTGGGCAAGTTGTTTCAGTACTGTAGTGTCTTTGCTTTATGAACACCAAGTCACTCATCACTCCCAGTGTAGCTCTGTGGTGGTTTTGGACCATGTGCAGAGGGCTGTGACACAGCTCTTAGTTCAAGGACTGATGTAAATGGTGTATGTTAACATGTTGTAACTGTACATATGATGGCAACTCCACGCACTGTCGCACAGACATGAGGTTTGTATGTAATGATGTCGTTGCATTGACTGTTGAAGTGTACATGTCAGATTAAAGGAACATATTACTTGTAAATATTGATTAAAGGCAAACAGATAGAGACTCATGTTCAGCACGCAGAATTCAGTTTGTTTTTGTAGTGTTTTCCACTGTTGGCCTTTGCCTGAGCATCACTAATCATGTGTGGATTATTCAGTTGGTTCATATGTTAACATGCAGATTTTTTTTTAAATTACATTGGGCTTGAAGTCACACTCTGCGTTGATGTCATGATATGTAGTGTTTCCTCATGGAAGCCAGTTACAGGCTGATTGATAGATAATTTTAACTAGACGATGAATGGCACAGGTTACCCTACCCTCTGTGTGTGTATGTGTGATTTGGTCATTAAATGGTTGCTTATCAAAGACTTTCTAAACATCTTCCTTATCGTTTACTTTTTAAAAGTCATTCTGCCTCTTATGAGGGCACTCAGTGATTAGTATTATTTTTAATCAATTGATTGGCAAGTATGTATGAACTTTGTTTTACAGATCAGTACCTATATTTTTGAAAAAAAATATACGCTTAATCATAAAATGTGTATATCCACCCATGCTTAGTTTGAAGAGTATTTGTGATGAGATGCAATGGTGATTTACCAGTTTGATACATTGTCAGTAAATTTCAGCACATGCAAGCTGATTGTTTTTTTTTTTTGTTTTTTTTATTTTAGCTGTTGAATAAAGTTACATGATGGTATTCAATGAGTGTTGATGCTTTTATTTAAAGTGTCCTGTCTTTTAGTAGCACTGGGTTTTCATACACTCACACCCACCAAAATAGAACTGTTAATGAGTGGGGGGAGGGGATGAGTTCCTACACACAGCAACTTAGACATTGCCATGTTATACTATGTTTCATATAATGTAATGACTGAAACAACACTAATAGAAATGATTAAATAAACAGATAAACACATGAACAAGAGCCTATAGAGATTTATAGAGCATGTCTTGGAAAAGCAAAATGAGATTGGCACAATCGTGCCATCAGACACCTAATTCTGATTGGAAAAGCTCCCAGCACTTTTTTATTTTATTTGATTTTTTTTTCAAGTAAAACAAAATTTTCTTCCTTTCCAGCTTTTTTCTTTTCTTTTCTTCAATTTTTTAAATGTGAAAGCTGGTCTCTTTCAAACGCTTACTCTTTTTGGTTACATGAAGTTTTGTATTGTAGTTTTCATTTTATTCAGTCAGATCCAGAGACACTGCAGCACAGACTGGATCCTGAGTGCGGGTCGTAACCTGACAGAGGAGCAGCTCGATGTGAGGGTGGGACCTTCAGCAGGTGTTCTATCGTTTTCATATTTTATTATCTCTTTGGTGCATTTCCTTCATGCAGCAGCTTGTCACAGTTCAAAACCTTTAGACACGATAAATAGAAATGAAACAAAAATATTAAACACTGCTAAATTTAAAAAAAAAATCTGTAGAAACTAATTATTAGGTGATCCACATTCATATAAAAAATTAATAACAAAACAATGAATTTAGTGTGTTTTTTGTGATTCCCATGTTTTAATCATATAAAGAGACCATTAGTGATAATAATGATAATTATTATTATTATTATCATTACATATTTACATATCATTACATAAACAAAAAAACCCAAACTCATTAAAAAGCTGTTTTGTTGTTGTTTTTGTTTTTAGGTGTTTTTGTCGTTTCTAACTTGGAACTAGAAAATTTTGAACACTTAAGAGTTTCATAAATGATTCTTTGAGTAATTGTTTTCTGACTGCAGGTGTTTCTAGAAACTGGTCTCATGAAGAAACGAATAAAAATCATACATTACCCAGAGAAACTACAATCAGTACCAGTGTGCTGCTGTCCTGAGGTAGCAGCCATTTCCTAATAGTAAAAAATGAGTGTTGGTAGATAAGTGGCTCAGAAGGATGCCAGTCAAAGACAGATAAATGTGTTCAGTTATCCCAACTTTTCTTTATCCGTTAATTTCTTTATGCAAAAGTGTGATACCCAAAGCAAGCGTAGAACAAATGTTCCTTTAAAACCATCAACAATGTCTGCATTTAATGCGTTTTCCTACTGAAAATATTTTCAGTTTTAGAAATGTGAGTTGTTACCTCCAGGAGCCCTTTGACAGCTTCTTATCAGGTGGTAAACAAGCCAATAATACTTTAAATGGGCTGTCACTGCTATATTTACCATGGAAGTTACACATTTACATGTGGACTGATGTAGTCTGCTGAGTTTTATATTCAGCAGTTATCTCTGTGTTTTAAAGGTGCAGTTAGATGTATATTTTTTTTCCTGTGGAAGGGCTAGCTAACAGCCAGTGTTATCCTTTCTATAAAGGAAGTGTGTCCTAGATTCTTCCCAGGGTTTGGAACAGTGGCTGAAGTTTGATTTATTTGAACGGATCCATCTGTGTGTTCCTCAAACAGCACTTCAAAGGAAGTGTGATCTGGTGTATAGATTAGTGCCCCTAAATATGTTTGCATTTAATTGCCAACAACAGTGCAAGGTCCTCCTTTTTGTACATGTCATAACTTTTTAAATAGTTTTAGATTTAAAAAGATTGATTTTTTACAGGTTCACATAAAAATGGCAGGTTTTTGATTTACCGTACGTATATGTATCCTTCAATAAAAGCCAGACAGTCACATATGTATACTGTAGTCATGCATGCATTGATCTGTTATCTATATAACTGGTCTTTTATCTTTTACATCTGTGTTGTGTGCCTTGGTATACCTTGACCCATGTTTAGACTGGATCTGTTTCTGTATCTTTAGCTTCTTCTGTTGTTTTCTACATCAAATTAAAAGGAAGGACAGTCAAAAGAGATGGAGATGAGACTGAATAAGACAAAAAATGCATTTTAAAAAGAAGAAAGGGAAGCAAACTTTTATTGCTCAATGACCTTTTGAATGTTTCTGCAGACCACGGCATGATAAGACCATTTTATTATCGAGTGTACAATAACTTTTACAGCATCTCCACCTTACATAACACATCTGCTTGTTTTGTTATGTAAGAGCACTGGGTCAGGTTTTATAAGAAGGAATATTATAAAACTTAGCGGATGATCTATTAAGCTATCTGCAAGGTGTCTTACTGTAAGTTATATACTGCACTGTCACTTATGTTTCTAACTCACAGGGTCTTTCCCTACAACATACAGCACCTTGAAGCGACTATTGTTATAAATTGGCTCTATATAAATAAATTTGAATGGAATTGAATTGGATTGTTGGAAATAGCAAATTAAACTGAATTAAGGCGTCGGGATTGGGTCTGTTATTGAAATTTGCCACATTGCCAAAGCTCTTGTAATTGCTGAAGGTTTTTGGTGACCACACTCAGAGGAAACTAATTAAACAAAGTGAAATGAACAAAAGGCTCATGTCAGGTTAAACTATCATCTCCATCAGTGAGAGGAGTTTTCTCTATAAAATGAAATGTCTGATGAACTGCTGTCTCATCCTTCCTGAAATACATGATCTGGGGTTTAAACATTAATAGGCACTGTTTAAAGGTCGTCGTCGGCCAGCATCTCTAAAGTGAAAGAAGGCGCCCTGAAAATGGCTGATTTCGGGGAGATTCTGCGGAGTATGGGGGAGTTTGGGTTATTTCAGAAGATCACCCTTTTTGCTCTCAGCTTCCCTAATGTTATTCTGCCTTTCCACTTTGCCAGTGTACTTTTTATCCAGTCAGATCCAGACAGACGCTGCAACACAGACTGGATACTCAATGCTGCTCCTAACCTGACCACAGAGGAGCAGCTTAACCTGACCGTGCCTCGGGAGGAGGATGGGACCTTCAGCAGATGTCGGATGTTCGTCCCAGTGGACTGGGACATCGGTGCCATCAGGGAGTACGGGCTCAATGAGACTACAAGGTGCCAGAGTGGATGGGTGTATGGGAACATGTTGTATGAAGCCACCATAGTCACTGATGTAGGTCTTGGTCTTTTATAATGTAAATAATGTGAACTTTTATGAATGAATGTCAGTAATATGGGTTATTTTTCTCCCCAGTTTGATCTAGTCTGTGACCGGGCTAGTTTGTTGGAGACAGCACAAACTGTCCTAATGGCTGGCATCCTTGTTGGCTGTCTCTTATTTGGACCTTTTGCAGAGTCGTAAGTAAATACTTGTAGTGTTAACATTTGGATTTTTTTATTTATTTATTTTTTGGTGCATTTGTTATATTTTTGTCACTTAATGTGAAACATCAACTAAATATTTAATTTGTCCAGAGGAGACAAAGTGAATTAAGGGATCTTATCTGTTGCAGGTTTGGTCGAAAAAGAGCATGTCAAATCCCAGCTGTTGTAATGGTGATATTTACTGTCACAACTGGATTATCGCCTAACTTCTACTTTTATCTGGCATCCCAGTTCATGGCGGGAGTTTGCTATGGGGGATATCGACTTAATGGCGTTATCCTGGGTAAAGTATTATCCCTTTCTTATCGTACTTTGTGTCAAACAGGTATATAAGTCTGATTTATATTGAAACTCACAGACTTATATCTTAGCTGTTGTTTGATAGCAATACATGTTTAAGTAAAAACTATATTTATAATGCTTATATTCAGTATGAAAAGGTTATGTCATAGCAGGTAGTTGAGAAGCTCCCTGGTTGCAAAGCACCAGCTTTGGAAGCAATTTGAGTTGGTAATTGTCTTAAATATGTCTGAATTAAACGTTGTTATCAGTGCATGTTATAAAAGTAGTATACGATAACAGATAAAAAACATTTTTCCTCACTAAAAATTGAAACAGAAAATTTGCTGACTTCTGATTAATTTTGGGGAGGTCTTCATTGTTACTGTGCACGGTGAAAGTTGACCTTGAAAGAAAATAAAATAAACCATATTGAGTAATAGATCATATGAAAGGGCATAGAGAGAGTTGTACACCACTCTTTTTATTTTTTCAGTATAGCACCCAACAACGTCCCAATGATGCCAGTTAACAAAAATCCCATACTGCAGGAATATGTATTAAAATCTCAAGTTTTTACAGCCTGTAGAAACCATATGTTTCAGTCAGTTCTTCTCCATTAATACTGATAAAGATAATAAAATACACCATTTTAGTATGTAATGCTTCAAGGTCATAGGTCAAAGGTCAGGGTCATACAAATTAGGAAAAAGCTTCAGCTTCCATTTGATCATCTCCAAACTTTCAAGTAATATATTAGTCATTGGGGGACATAAGTGCAGTCAACATTTCTCTTGTGCAATAATTGAATGGTTAATTGATAAATGAATTGTTTAAAAAAAATGTATCACTGACTTTATATTTATTAATTTATTATACTTCCCTCTTTTTAAACTGTACTGATGTTTTTTATATTTTTATTTTTTATATGTTTCTTATATGGTCCCTTTTTATCGGTTTAAAAGTTGTTTTCTGACTTGAGCTCTATAGTACTGGTAATAATTTGTTATTCATTCTTTTTTCAATTAATGATTTTTTAGAACATTATTTGACAGCATTTTACCTTTTGTCTGCATTCAGGGCTCTGTAATTCCTGTCAACATTGTCTTTTGACCTTTTTTTAAAAAAAAATTAAATAAAAAAATGTTATAGCCACTGAATGGATCGGGGTGTCCAATCGTTCATGGGGGGCATGTGTGACTCAGCTATGTGGTGCAGTTGGACAGTGCCTCCTCGCTGGAATGATCTACTTTGTACGAAACTGGAGACTGGCTCAGCTGATCACGGCAGCTCCACTTGCATTGGTTGCTATTTATATATGGTGTGCATTAACTCTCTCATTATGCCATCCCTTATGACTGGTACATTTGAATTTATTAAGTGCCACTGGCCTGTTTTGGACAGGTTTATCCCGGAGTCAGCCAGGTGGTTGCTGGGCACTGGAAGGACAACGGAGGCTAAACAGCTAATCAAAAAAGCTGCAGCCATCAACAAGCGCACGGTTCCAAACTATCTGCTGGACCAGGTACCCTTCACAACATTCACTTCCCTTTGTATCGAGGCTTGAAAGGAATATTACACGTAGCAATAATAAAAGCTGCTATGTAATAAAATATTAGCAGTACAATGAGCAAATGATGGGTAATGATGGACTCTAATAAAGTAAGCATACTAGAACCACAAGGACACTGTGTCAACTTCTGAGGCCAAAGTTGCATTAGAAAGATAATAATTTAATGGACTGTGATGCAGTAAGTCAGACTTACATTTGTAAGGCTGTAGGATTAAATGATTGCTAACATGAGCAATGTTAGCATGATGTTGTGCTCACCCCTGTGCATTACAGATTATTGTGAAAGACCCTGAGAAAAAGGGAGGCATAAAAACTCTTATCCAATCAGCTGTGCTTAGGAAATATTTCTTTACCATAACACTGGCATGGTAAGTTGTATTTTACACCTATCTGCTCTACTGAGCCTTTAAGTGTCAGATCAAGTTTTGTGCAACTTGTATTTGAAATCCATCTCTGTCTTTCCCCAGGTTCTCGCTGAATGTTGCCTACTTCTGCCTTTCATTCAGTGTGGGAAAACTTGGCTTGAACATCTTCGTGACTCAGGCAGTATTTGGCCTGTCTGAAATACCAGCTCATATTCTGAGCATCTGGCTGCTGGAAGCAGTGGGAAGAAAACCATCTCTCATGGCAACACTTCTAATTGGAGGATTGTTGTGTCTCTTAATGCTAGCGGTTCCTCAAGGTAGAGCTCCTCAGATGTATTCACTCAGGACTGTTGTTTTGTTGGTTTGTTTGTTCTGTCCCAACTCTGCTCAGATCAGCTGGTTGTTGTGTTAGCTGCTTACAAAGCACCTGTGTTGCCAAAAAGGAAGTTGCAGGTTGCTCTCTGGTGGACAGTCTATGAGATGTCAATATTCCCCGCAAATACCTCTAAACCACAACATGGCAGAAGGGTGTTTCTTGTGTCTCTTCTTTACTTGTTTAATTTTCACTCACTGGCTGTTATAAATGCTGATATCTATAAATCGGCTCATAGCTAATAATGCTGGCCCATCAATACATGGTCCAAGCTATATGTATTTGTTTATTTGTTTTCCTCTGATATTGTCTGTTTTTAGATGGTAGTGCCATTCAGTCATCTCACGATACTAAACACTAAAGGGCTTCTAACTGTCATGATAAAATACAGGTGTAACTTTGCAAGTAACAAAAGTCATCTGTTAAACCATAAGTGGGTCTCTGTGGTAAAGCCTAAACTAAAATCTGCTGACGGGAGTGAAACTCCTGCAGCAACACACAGACCTGATAAAATGGAAATAATGAAGCAGCTATCATGAGCTCCATCCTGAAATCTTTGGAAGGTCATTGAGTGCAAACTTACAGCTGTGGAAACCCAGTACAGTTACAAAACTGTGAAAGAGATGGGGGACAAGTGAATTTGTAAGTCACAGATTCCAAGAAATGGGCCTGGACCCTTTTTGCTGATTTACAGACAGACCTGTGGGTTCTTAAATTTCTCTAAAATTATTATGTGAATGATGAAGGAAATATGAATTAGCTGCTTCTGAAAGCAGTAAACTTAATCTGTCAGTCTGTTTCAGGTTATGCTGTTGCTGTTACTGCGTTAGCAACCTGTGGACGTTTTCTCACTAACTGGGCAGGCTCCGTATGCAATGTGTATGTTCAGGAGCTGTTTCCAACATCTTTTCGGTGAGCTGAGTCTCTCTCTCTCTCCTTGCCATTGCAGCCATAATGTTAGTGTGGCTCTCAAACTCTCTAGTCCTTAAAATATACATTCTTGTTTCAGACAAACAGCTTCTGGTTTGGGCTCTATTGTGTATCGAACTGGTGGTCTGATATCTCCACCAGTCAACATGTTGGCCATCTACCACTGGTCCATACCAATCATAGTCTACAGCAGCCTTACACTCATCAGTGGAGCTCTTGCCTTCTTGCTTCCTGAGACCAGAAGAAAAGAGCTTCCAGACTCAACTGATGAAGCTGAAGCCAATGGGTAATTAAGCTGCAAGCGAGGCGGCAAACTCTTCAAACAATTTCTATAGTTTTAACCTCTCTGTTTTCCTTTTCCCTGCAGGATGAAGACTATGGAGAGGAACCAAAGTGGATCAAACTTACCTCCACAAAGCAAATCAACTAAGCTGTAATCTGAATATTTCAGTTGCTTCCTGTTTTGTTGCAGCACACAACAAACACACAAGCTGGCAAACGCTTGATTGAAAACTTGATTTTTAAAAGTCAAGTCTCTCTTGATAGTGTTACTGTTTTTCTCATATACCTTAGCAGCAATAACTTGAAGTAGAGCAGGGCAATATGGCCAAAAATATTTATCACGATATATATTTGAGCGATAACGATATAACCGACGATATAATTGATGCGAGACAAAATACAACTCCACAACATTACTAGCGCAAAAAGACAACCTTCCATTTATTTTCACTTAAACAAGAAGCTGGTTTTTATGTACATTAAAAGCTTTATAAAAATGTAACAGTGCAAATGCAAATTCCTTGCTGAAAGTTTAACCAAAAGGCATTTCCAGTAGAAATGGGCTGACATATCCTGAGCATATGTATAATATCCACTGAAGTTAAAAAGAGGTGCTTTGCAACATTAAACTGCAGTGTGCAGTACATATTTTTCGGACCATAAGGTGCACGGGATTATAAGGCACATTAAGCGAAACAAAGCAGTCAGATAAATCAAACTTTATTAAACTCATTCTTCTTGCTTCCTCCACTTCTGTACCATTGATTTATTAATGAATGAATTCTGCTCTATTCCCATGTTGTTGCAGTATATTAATGACTAACCTTGTATTGTGGATGGATTATCTCAGTTGTTCTCCTGACTGAAGTTTGGTCCGTTTACAGCATCCTGCCATGCGATGTCTCTAGCTATCAGGAACTTTAACGTTAACTTTTATAAGTGGAAAAGTGTTAGTGTTCGTCCTCCAGCTTCAGTGTTTATGTTATGCTAACATAGCTGTGTCGCTAGCGGTCAGGTAGCACATCATTATATACCAGCTAGCCCAACCTCAGTAACCCTACAAACGTCACTGCTGTTTAGTTTCCTGTCTTCATTTATGTTGGACGTGATAGCAGAGCTGTACGTTTGAATTTTTCCAGAAATCTCTGTCAGAACATGCTATATCATGCTTAGGTAACTAGCGAAACTAGCAAGCTAACTTCCGCTAGCTTCCTGCTAACTTCTAACTCCGTTAAATGTAATAAATTTA
Source organism: Haplochromis burtoni (assembly GCF_018398535.1). Classification (NCBI taxonomy): domain Eukaryota; kingdom Metazoa; phylum Chordata; class Actinopteri; order Cichliformes; family Cichlidae; genus Haplochromis; species Haplochromis burtoni. The sequence continues at coordinate 250,645 of NW_024582533.1, read as the reverse complement.
GTTTTCATGGATGCCTAGAAGTTAAACTTCATAGTTTCACCTGGTTAAGCAGCAATGCTGATCGTTTTATTAAAGATGAAAGAATTTAGACAGTTTTTAACTCTCAGTGATGCTGCAGTGTTCCTTTGACCTGAAGAGAAGGAGTTTAGGACCCAGATTACTCCCAGATTTAAGAGCATCTTAGTCCGACAAATACGACAATAACGACGGCCGCTTGCATGTTCTGCAAAGAAATGTGCTTTGTCGTGTATCTGACCGACAAACACCACACCAGTTCCACATCAATGAAGTTGCACCATTTTTACAAACCAATTCTGGTTCATCTGTTTCACTCAACAATCGGCCATGTGCGTATGAAAACAAAGGCACTGCGCATGCGCGTTTTACTCATATTCTATCGCGATATTTCATTTTCCTATCGTTGCCTAACATTATATCGGTATTACCGTGAACGGTATAATATGGCCCAGCCCTAACTTGAAGTAATCATTTTCTGTATGGTTTTATTATGTTTTTATGTTATTATGTTATGGTTTTTATTATGTATGCCCACTCTTCTTAACATCATTGCTTCATAGGCCAGAACAGCATTTCTGTCAAGTTCAAATTTAAACTTTGACTTGATTGTGAGACCCAACTTTAGACAAGGTTTTGCTGTCAGACAGACGGGCTCACATTTGACTCTAGAATATTTTAGTATAAAAGAGACTCAAGGCAAGTTCCTACAAATTTGCAAATCAAGCCCAAATCATCACCCCTCCACCAACGTGGGTGAAAACTGGTATGAGATTTTTGTGCTGATATGCTGTGTTTAGTTTTCACAAAACATGGTGCTGAGCATTACAGTCAAACATCTCCACTATGGTCTCACCTGTCCAAAGGACATTGTTTTAGAAGCTTTGTGGTTTGTTCAGATGTCCTATGTTTTTACTTAATTATTAATTGAATAAGCAATTGATCAATAACGTTATATCTTCTACTTTAGACTGAATTGTTTATTTCATTCTCAAATGCTTTTATGTTGAATAGTAACAAGTTGATTAAATAAAGAGACAAAGAGATATACAAATAAATTTATATTCATTCAAACTTTTCAGAGTGATGTCTGAGGTTAATTCTGAATAGTAATGAGCAGTGATTGTGTCTTTTTGTTCACAAACACACTGCTCATTTATAAATGCTGTAGCTTTAAGAGCAACCTCCCCAAAACCAGTCCAGTCCAACCAGTATGGCAACAACTGAAGTCTAAAATCCAGAACATCTGGCTTCATCCTGAAAGGAACCCAGTGGGTCATTGGTGCAAGCTGTTATCAAAAGATACAGTGGGTAAAATAAGTATTGAACATGCCACAATATTTTAGGTAAACATCCAAGACCCATCCAATCCACACAAGTAAAGAAATCAAACCACATATATCCATAAACTAAGTTATGTTTAATAATGAGAAAT
>NW_024582533.1:245756-247094 GCF_018398535.1 Haplochromis burtoni | reverse complement strand
ATAGGAGGTGACAGTGTCCGTAAACTCGTCCAAGCTGTTAGAAGCAGCCTTCATTGTGTCCCAGTCTGTGGTCTCCAAACACGTGCGAAAGAAAGGGAGATGGGAAATGGCATGACACCAGCTGACATCTATTGGAAATTAGAAAGTAACCCTGCCACTTAGTGCACATTTATATCAGCTGGTTCAGTCCCAACTGATATAAAAAGGTGTCTCATTACCAAGGTGTCACATAAGAAACATCTCTTGATGCATAAAACCAATAAGCTCCCTCGAGATATTTGCAACCTTATTGCTGCAAAATATACTGATGGCATAGGTTACAGAAGAATTTGCACTGTTGGAGCCATAATCCTGAAGTGGAAAGAACATTATTTCACCATAAAGGCTTTGTGGAGCCTTAACCGACCTCACCTGGAAGGGTGCTCCAGTGGACAAAGTAGTGCCAGGTGGCGTTTACGCGGGGGAAGGACGGTCTCTGTGGGGAACCAGATGCCTAACTTATCCCTCTTTTTTATTCTTCAGACTGATGCCCCAAACACAGGGCTGGGGGGCGTTTTGTTCCAGTGGTGTACATCAGCATGAAACCTGTCAGAGCAGGGGAGCAGGTACAGCACTGTAGAGAAGGAAGGCCTGGCCATCCACTGTCAGTCAACTATCTTTGTTATTACCTCTTGCCCTTTCATCCTCTTTTCGGATCATGCCTTGCTGCAATGGCTCAACCGCATGGATGCGGTGGTATCTGGCTCACCAGCATTTTAAGTTCAAAGTGGTCCAGGTGGTCACAGGGTGGGGTTGGGATAGACTAGGCCGGTAGTTCGTAAGAGATTACAGGATGACCCCAACCTCAGCAACAGGACCACTCTCAGCACTGACCAAGTTTGTTTGCTCTTGGAACTGTGTTCATTCCACATATTTCACATACAAGGGTGAGTACTACAGGCAGAAAGATGGGTGTGCCATGGGTTTCCCAGTTTCATCCATTGTGGCCAACACTTACATGGAAAAAGTGGAAAAGAGGGCTCTGTTATCCTACCTGGGAACACCAAGTTATTGGTTCAGGTATTCGTTTGGCTCTCGGCAAAGGCAGTCGCACTTTTCTCCTCTCCTCCTTCCCCTTATCTTCCCTGCTTAGCCTCTGTGTCCTTGTCTTGTCTCGTGTGTATTACTTTCCCTGGAACACTCTCTCTCAGTCTGTTCTCTAAAACCTAAAAGAGAATTATGGATTTGATCAACTGGTCTCTGAATGCTATTGACACCCTTTTCTCAACGAGAAGTCTGGGCTCGGGAGAGCCTGAGTGCCCTGGAGGGACTTTCCCTGCCGGATACACGATGGACGGG
>NW_024582533.1:188174-227012 GCF_018398535.1 Haplochromis burtoni | reverse complement strand
GTTTCGGGAAGCAAGAAGCCGAGAAATCCGCCTATCAACGTAAGGCAGCTGAAGACTGTGATGGGTATGACCGAGTGGTACATGGCCAACAAGTTCAGCAGTGGAGCCAGTAATCCACCTAATCTTGCTGATATGGATCCTAAAGCTGTGGCTGTTTGTCTGAAACAGGAAGACAAATGGTATACTCACTAATTCTTTTGTGTTCTTTTCACACAAGTTGTTCACAAACATGAATAAAAACTGTGACTGCTTACCTAACCGAGTTGGAAACAACTCCTGCATAAAGACCATACAAACAGAGCCAGCCCATATCAAGAAAAAACGAGACACAACAGCTAAAGATGTGACAGAAATGGCGTAACCTGACATAATGAAATAAATAATTAATAAAAGTGAACGTAAACATGATAATCAGACAAAAATAAAATGCATTTTGTGATATAACAAAGCTTTTACTATCAGGAACAGCGAGGATAAGTATGGAGGAGACTCCTCCGATCAGAAGGGTTGCTATGAATAATATTTTCCTCCCAAAAATCTCCAGCAGCCACATGGAGAGTAAAACAGATGGTACTTCAAAAACACCATAAAGGAGTTGGGTTACAAAGATGCTCAAACCAAAGTTTTGCATGTCTAAGTACAAACTGTAGATGGAAAGGTTCACGGAAAACCTTTAAAAGAGAAGAGAAACACATTTAATCAGACACAAAAGTCCTGTGTCATGAACCATTTATAACACATTTATGAATGGCCATTTAATCATCAAAACATCAAATTCAAAACTCAAATCTTACGATTTAAAAACAGCGACATGTTTTTACATTGAAATATTTCCCTTTAATGTATTAACCCCACTATAGATGTTGAACTTACCATGATAGTATTATAATAAAGAAATATCTGGTCAGCAGTGATGATTTGAAGATGATTTTTATTCCTTCGTTATTCACAGTGTTATTCACTTCAATCTGTGGGAGACATAATGTTTATCGTAACACCATTTTAATACTATTGATAATAATGGAGATTTGTTATGCCTCCAGTGGTATTACTTTGAATCAAGGTAGAATTTCTTTTAGCAAATTTAGCACAAAAAAAACAAATCCACATTGATCAGGTCACCACTCTAGGCCTAACCCATCGACATCAACACCGTTTACACCTTCTGCAAATTTAGAGTGAGCAATTACCCTAACATGCATGTCTTTAGACTGTGGGAGGAAGTCAAACAGACACGGGCAGAACATACAGACTCACTGTGTTGCCTAAGTCCATATCTCTTGTCCTTAATATGTTGAATAATGAACATAATGTCTTCTCTATTCATGACTCTACTTTCCTTACTTAATTTGTTTATTTGATTAGCAACATTACGCAAAAAACACCAGGGACAGTTTAATGTCACTGGGTGGAGGGGCAGAGGCAGAGCTTAAAAACCTTTAGACACCCCACCACCACCATTTGCATGAGTAATAGTGGAGGACTGACTCTTTAGTAGTCAGAGGTTATTGCCATCTTGATGAAAACGGTATAAAAATCCATTATAAGAAAGCCTGTGCAAACTTTATTGAAAAATAATTAAAAAAATACCAGGCATGGTACCAAATCTAACCAGTGTTGGTCAAGTTACTTGAAAATAGTCATTAGTTACTAATTACTGATACTTCTCCAAGAAAGTAATCTGTTACTTTACTGATTACTTATTTTCAAAAGTAATTATTATTACTTAGTTACTTTTAAAAACACGATTTACAACCTGAAGTAGTATAAAGCATAGACTTTCAGCCCAATTCTATTTTTCTCATAATCCATCATAAAAATGAATCAAATGAAAAGTCTCTTTTTAAAACTTGTTTTATTAGTTTTAATCTTTTAACTTTATGCATCAAGCAAAAATTAATTATATGCAACATCTCTTGACTTGAAGAAATTGTTTAACATTTAAACCTATTTTCTGCAATTTCCAGCATATAAAATAAAATATGTTTTTGTGTTTACACTTACTCTTTCAAATAGATGCAAGTAAAACACAGCAAAAATAAATAAAGTCAAAGGTTCGGCAGCACTAAGTCCTGTCGTTCTTAAATCGATTGTCACCTGTTTAGCAGGAGTGGGGCCGGTGGAGGTTTGGCCGGTGCTGCAGCGGTCATGTCAGTGGGGGGATCTGGGGATTTCTCTGTGAATTTCACACTCCTGTGGCAGGGTGCTCGGTGCTTGCACAGATTTGAAGTTTAATTTTTCGCTGTAGAAAGAAGTTTTCTTCCCACGCAGAGTGAACAGTGGTCGCTAATGTTTTTGTCATTTTTTATGGAATGAAGCTAAAAGTAATGTCAGGACGTCCACGCTTTAAACGCTGCACGGTCGTACTCTAGCTCGCATTGTTGATCTACACATGTCTGTTGCTGCAACGGACGTCGTACGCTCGCACGTCAATGTCGTGAGACACTCTCACAAATAAAATCACTGTTTAGGGAAATGAATATAACACACTTATTTTGAGGTATTTTACAGGTGTCATCCGATGTTCTTGAAAACTCCTCCCCTGATGAATGTGATTCACTACCTTGTCCAGAAGAGACTCTGACACAGGGTGTTTGTTAATGGCTGCTGCTTTGACAATGAGCTGTTTGGCTTCTTCTTTTCTGCCTCTGCTTAACAGCCACCTGGCTGACTCTGGAATAAACCTGATAGGAAGAAAATGGCACTTCAAACAAACAGACATATTGAAATGTATAAATAACTCAATAAATAGAGTGAAATACACACCATATGTAGATAATAAGCACTGCAAGCGGAACTGCTGTGATCAGCTGAGCCAGTCTCCAGTTTCGGATGCCATAGATCATACCAGCGAGGACGCACTCTCCAATTGCACTAAACAGCTGAGTCACACAAGCTCCCCATGATCTTTTGGACGTCCCAATCCATTCAGTGGCTGCAATAAGGAAATATGTTAATTGTTTGTTTATTTTAGATTAAGACCTCAGCTCAAATGGAACAAAATAAATAAATAACAACAAAAATAAGTAAAAACATTGCACATCAGCTGCTATGAATATCTCGGCTGACTGTACATATATTTTTCTATTACTGTTTTATACCTAATCAGACAGAACATCTCAGTGTGAATGGATAATGACCCAAACCAACCAACAAACAACAAAAGAAAAGAGCTTCCTGAGACGACTGAAGAGGCTGAGCGCAATGGGTATCAGTGTTTAACTACTGCAGCATCTCAAACATGTTATTTTGTCAATGATCGTTTTTTCATCTGTTTCTGCTTTATGTCTTTCAGACAAGTTAGTCCCACAAGAAGAACAACTACCAGTCCACATTCATATTCAACCAAGATGTAGATGTTTTTGTACGGATTTCATCTTTACAAATATGTGATGTATTTAAATGAACCACAACCTCAGTCATCATGTTCTATAGACGCCCCTGGTTCTGGACTCAGGGTCTGAAGATACATCTGAGGAGACCGCAGTCTTAATAAGTTATCATTTTGTTAACACTTTAGTTTTTAGACAGTGTAACTTTGGCTAACTTTCTGCAGTACAAAGAACCAACTGTAATAATAAGTGATTAAATAAACACTGTTTCCATCACCTTGAAAAAATTAAACACTATTCCCACTACTTGTTTCCCATTAACTGCTGCAGCATCACATTCTGAGAGCAACCCTGCTGTTATTCTATCATGTGTTTAACTTTGTGAAGGTGAATCTTAATCCAAACTATGATCTTTTCATAAATGTCACCAAGTAGTTTGTGTGCATAATTATAATTATAATAATCATTCTCAGCATTAGAAACTATTTTGGGTGATTAGTTTGAAATATTGTGCAAACACATGACCAGTGAAAAGACCTGAATGAGCAACAATCACTCATTGCTCACTGCATGATGGGAAGGTCCCAGCAACCTAGCCCTTCTGCAGCATAGCTAAGTGAAGGCTCAGTGTCACCTGATCCAGCCTTAACTATGAGCTGCATCAAAAAGGAATGTTTTAATGCTAAGTAGAGAGGGTGTGTGTCTGCTGAATGCAAACTGGGAGCTGGTTCCACAGAATAGCGGCCTGAAAGCTAAAGGCACTGCCTCCCATTCTGCTTTATGTCCTAGGAGCCACAAGTAGGCCAGTAGTATGAGGGCAAAGTGCTATATTGGGATGGTATGGTAGTATGAGGTCTTTAAGATTACTTAAGACCTTGTATATATACTCGATTCTCTAGTCCCTGTCAGTACTCTCACTGCTCACTGCAGCACTTTGTTTCCCGAAGCCAACTGATGGCTTTTTAGGAGACCCTGATAACTTACTGATGTAAGTTACTTCTAGTCCAGCCTAGAAGTAATAAATTAATGAACTAGTTTTTCATCATCACTCTTAAAGAGGATCTTTCTAATTTTAGAGATATTGCGCAAATCACTGCATTACTGCAGTTTAAACTAATTGGTGTGATATGTAAAGCTGGTATCATTGGCATAATAATGAAAATGTAAATTATGTCTTCTAATAATACTTCCTAAGTGAAACATGTATAATATAAACAGAACTGCACAGAATCCTGTGGAACTCCATAATGTGAGGAAGAATTTGAGATAAAAAAAACCCCAAAAACGTTGGAGATTAGTCTATAAGACAGCTGGGGCACGTGATGCGTTTTTAAGCAACGGTTTAATTAATGACACCCTCAACGCCATTGGGAAGAGGGTGGGCCATGTCATATCATTCACAAAAATACAGGAAATTTTTTTTTTGATATCATGATATTTCATGGTGTAAACACATCACCCCGTCACACAGTGGATTACAGTCACGTGGGTCACGCGGCATGAAGTTATTAAAGTTGTTAAGGTGAAGAAAACGTTATGGCTGAAGATTTAATTCACAAAAGCGCAGCTCTTCAGTGTTGTTTAATTATTTTGGATACAAACGAGGAGCTACAGAACAAAGTACAATAATATGTAAGGAGTGCAAGAAGGCTATAATATCTAAAGGGGGAAATCCCTCTAATTTATTTCACAATCTCAAGCATCAACACCTGATTCTAGTAAAGAGCCAGGCAATCAAAGAATGAGCAGTCAGCGAAACTGTATCATTACTGCGTGGTCAGTAGAATCAGAAACACCACAAGCTTCAAGATCAGCCGAAGACAACCTGGGCCAAAGCGCAAAGTTGCCAAAGAAGACCCTTGGAAGCTTTTTTAAGAGGGTAGCAGCAAGGACTGGGACCATCTCCAAGGGACAGGCAGAGTTAAAAACGACCTAGATTGTCCCCCAGCAGATGGTGACAATGATCCCCTCAAATGGTGGAAAGTGCACGAGGTTAACTGTCCTCAGGTCAGTCATTTGGCAAAAAAGTACTTGTGCATCCAAGCCACAAAGTGCAGCCTCTGATAGGTTGTTCAGCACAGGAGAGAACATTGTCACCTGTAATAGGCCTGCACTGAAGCCTGCTCAGTTAATAGGCTTGTGTTCTTGAATAAGTATTAACTGTGATAATTATGGTTTGCCACTGATTGGCAGCGTTGTTTTTTTGAGTTTTCATATGAAATGGATGTTGTATGTTTTGAAACCTATACTTCATTTACAGTTAAAGTATAGTGAAGTTATACTTCATTTAAAAGCAACTTATTTTTTTTGTTTGACTGTTTATGCTCAAAAGATTTGAGAATTATTCATTTTATTTTTCTAAACGGCACTTTTTTGTGGTGGATTTTATTTTATTCTTTTAGTATTTATGTTTTATACAAACTTTTTCAATCCAAAGAACAGAGGGAGAATTTTTATTTTTATACTTTAAGACTGAATACATTGAAGTTACCTGTGTAATTTAGCTATGTTTTTCTTTTTATAGAATATAAGAATATACCTGTTATGTTTAATTTGTCAAATTAATAACTTTTTCTGTATTTTGTCATATCGTCAAATTTATCGTTATCATGAGAATACTCTGAAATATCGTGATATTATGTTTGGGCCATATCATCCATCCCTAATGTCATATCTAGCCCATTTGCCAATGTGTCTTAACAAGAAGCTGAGTAAGCGTACATAATAAAGTGGTCATTGAGTGTTTATGTTCTGCATATTATGCAAGACTGAAACAAGAGGGATTTCTGAATCTTTTAATTGGGTATAAATCAGTCACATTTTTGTGAATATATCCACACAAACTGTAGAAACACCTCCATTAGAAACACATCCATTACACATTTAAATGTCTGTTTTGCAAATGTATTCCTGGATAAACTGAGAATGTTTATAGCTGCTATTGAGTAATGTATACAACAGGAGTTTATACCTTGAGTGTGCTAACACTGCGAAAAGCAAACAATCCTTTAGTTTTTCCTTAGTTACATTTTTACTCATTAATCCCTTTACTGTTCAGGCATAAATTATAAACTATATGATCTTTCTTGATTGCAGGCAAACATTGTTACATCATCTCTTTTGACTTGCAGTATTACTTGTCTCTCTTTCTCTGCTTTTTTGTGTCAGCTTTTTTGATTACACACCACTAAGAGACTTAGCTCTGTTTACTGCTTATTGCCAACTCAGATATTCTGCAGCCTAATGAACTTACATATTTACAGCAACAGACTTAAAATCAACAATAGGTTGGGTTTGTGTGTGTGTGTGTGTGTGTGTGTGTGTGTGTGTGTGTGTGTGTGTGTGTGTGTGTGTGTGTGTGTGTGTGATGACTTTTGAAACAGCACTAAAAGAAATGATCAGATTGTAAGCATATAGATAAGTGATAAGAGCTTTTACACAGTTGTATAAAGGATATACGAATGTGCTGACATGACAGCAGTTCAGTACCTTCAAGTAAGAACAATTAAAATAAAGGGTCTTGTGTGCTAAAAAGATGATATAGCTGGGTTAAAGATTAACAGTCACTGTATGAGTCGGCGCTGCAGCTCTTTTGTTTTTCAGACCTTCACCATCAAGCTCAAAATGACAGACTTTGGAGAGATTCTAAGGAACATTGGGGAATTTGGATTATTCCAGAAGATCACTCTAATCGCACTTTGCTTTCCAAACTTTGTTCAGACTTTTCTCTATGCCAGTTTTGTTTTCATCCAATCAGATCCAGACAGACACTGCAGCACAGACTGGATCCTCAGTGCTGCTCCTAACCTGACCTCAGAGGAGCAGCTCAACCTGACCGTGCCTCGGGAGGAGGATGGGACCTTCAGCAAGTGTGAGATGTTTGTCCCAGTGAGCTGGGACATTGATACTATCAGAGAGTACGGACTCAATGAGACCACAGGGTGCCAGGATGGATGGGTGTATGGGAACATGCTCTACAAAGCCACCATAGTCACTGATGTAAGTGAAATTTGTTGTTCAGTAGATCTCTCACCTCCATGAAACATTACATTAATTATTTTGTTTGTCTGTTTTATTATTATTATTATTATTATTATTACAAATACTCACAGTTTGATCTAGTGTGTGGCCAGGCCAGCTTGGTGGAAGTGATTCAAGCAATGTTCATGGCTGGAGTTCTTGTTGGTTCTCTCATATTTGGACCTTTTGCTGAATCGTAAGTGTGCTCCTTGCAGTAGTTCATTGTTCCAAAATACAGAAATACTTTAATATAATTTCACAGGGAATGAATAACTTTTGTCTTTCAGCACCTTTACAAAACAAATGTTCGCTTCTCTATCTTAGCAACAGCTAACCAAAGAATTTTTAAAATTTTTCAAAGTTTAACAACAAATAGACGTGTGAAGAGTTTGCTGTACACACTCTTCAAGATTTCAACAAACTAAATGTTACCTAATAATTAGTCAGCATTAAAGATATATGTATCTCAAAATATAAAACTATATTTCTACAAACCCAATTCCAAAGAGTTGGGACAGTGTGTAAAATCTGAGTAGAAACAGAATGGAATATTTTTCAAATAAACCCATGTTTTCCTGATGTGCTGATGTTAAATTAGACTTACAATGAAATCTGTATGAAGTCAGTATTCCATATGCGTTTCTATAGATCTTTAAAGTAGTATGTTAAAGGGTCGCTTCCCTACATATATAACAAAACTGCAAATACAGTCATCTGAAAAGAGAGTTTTTAGAGGACTGTTGTGTAGTCTCTGTGCAGTCCTGTGAAAAAAATAACCTGCTTTGGCAGCAATTCCCCAGATTGATGCTGAGGGAAATCTAGGTACACTCAAAAAAATGAAACTGGGTGGTTGTTACATTAACAAGATTCAGACTTGTTGTTTCTATGGTTATGATTAAATCATGCAGGGTTTGCATGAAATTCAGCAACTTAATTTATTCTTGTTGAGATGACATAATACAATCTAGTTAGAGTGGTTAGTTGACTGAACTAACAAAATTCACAAGATCATACACGATTTCAAACCACAGGAAAATCACTGGGGTAATAAGAGGCAGACAATCGTACACACACCACATATGTGCTGTTGCTATTTATTGTGGTTTAACCTGTCGAGGACAAAAACGTACAGAAAATTCTGTATCAAGCCTTGTAATCATAACCTTCCTATTTTTTTAAGTCTCACTTGACAGCTTGGTGGCGCAGTGATTAACACTGTTGCCTCACACAGCAAGAAGGTCCTGGGTTCAAAACCACTATCTGGTCAAGTTTGCAGTGGGTTCTGCCTGGGTACTCTGGTTTCCTCCCACAGTTGAAAGTCATGCAGTTATTAGGGTCACATTAACTGGTGCTTCTTGTGTAAATGGTTGTCTGTCTCTATGTGATAGTGCAGTTGATTAACAGCACTTGCTATTTACCCTCCTCAGTGTTACTGAAACATGGGGTGTGGCTTTTCACAGGACTGCCCGTGAAAAAAACTCTATTTTTACATGATTGCATTACTGTTATCTCTTTAATGGCACAACATTAACCCGCAGCTCTTGTGATCAGTGTTAGGAAGGTTACTTTTAAAATGTATTCCACTACAGATTACAGAATACATGCCCCAAAATGTATTTTGTAACATATTCCGTTGCGTTAGTCAATGAGAGTAACGTATTCTGAATACTTTGGATTACTTAATATATTATCAAGCGTTTTACAACTACATGAATGTACTATTGCTGTGTGATTTATTACTATTACTGAAGGTTACTTGCCATACAAACACCTAATTTTAAAAAATATTTCTTTCACATCATTATCCGGGCTGCATGTAGAGGTGACATGGGCCACGAGATTGAGACACAGGCATTAGAGCCTCTTAATGCGTGTTTTGTTTGGGTTTCCACTGGCGTGGAGTTACCAACAAGAGAGAGGGGACAGCCTAACATATGAAACACGAAAAGACTGCCGTGTAATCCCTTTATTTCAACAAAGTAACTGTATTCTGAATACCACCTTTTAAAACGATAACTGTAACAGAATACATCGATCGAGGACGCTGAAAATATCTACCTATTCGGAACCATGATAACAGGGTTCTTGCTGATCGGAGCTGGCTTGGCCCTGGCTTATTGGAGAAATAAGAGAGCGGAACCGGCTGTTCAAACCCCCCCAAGGCTGCCCGCTGGAATCGAAGCGATGGGACGAGGCGCGACCTCTCACAACGAACGTAATATGGTTAACACCTTGGAGATGCTTACAGCTGCTGTGAAGGCTCAAAACAACACCACTGAGCGTATGGGGGGATACATCAGAGAGAGGCCTGCTCAAAATGAGACCCTTGAGTTGGAACACATCGCGGAACGGATCACTGCAGTTGTGAGGTCTCAGAATCAAAAGAATGACAACACCACGGAACAGAAGTTTGATACCATCACGGGGAGGCTCGCGGCTCTCCCATTTCACTGCAGGGCAACCTGCTTGTGACAAATAAAGCTGATTCTGATTCTGATAAATACGTAACAGCGGGTCATGTATTCCGTTACTCCCCCAACGCTGCTTGTGATTTACATAACAGAAGCTAATGTATCCCTGTGTGTTTGTTTTGGTGTTTCAGATTCGGCCGCAAACGAGCAACTCAGATTCCAGCAGTTCTGTTGTCTGTATTCACCGTGACAACAGCTCTCTGTCCCAACGTCTACTTATATTTAGTATCTCTGTTTCTGGTGGGATTTGGAGCTGGAGGATATCGAGTCAACAGCATCATACTATGTATGAAGAGTAAACTAACCTCTTTAGATCTTCTGGACAAGGCTACAACTAACAGTAGTTTTCATTGTAAAATAATCTGCCAGTTGTTCTCTCAATGGCTAAGATGATGTTCTTATAATGCTTTACAGGTCCAACAAGGCTGTACTGATCTGATATTTTCCATTCAAACTTTCTACTTCCGCCTCTTCCCATTTATTATTTTTATTGTTACTTTTATCTTACTGTTGCCTTTGTGACCGTTTTACATATTTACATTTACATAAGAGACGAAAGATAATCAGTTTCTAAACATAAAGATGTTGGACAAAGGACAAAGACACATTTATGTAATTTTGTGTCCATCTTTCTACAGTGAGTTTTGTCTTCAACTAAAGACATACTTGAGAAACTCTTGGGTTGTTGTTGGTTGGTTTGGGTCATTATCCATTCACACTGAGATGTTCTGTCTGATTAGGTATAAAATAGTAATAGAAAAATATATGTACAGTCAGCCGAGATATTCATAGCAGCTGACGTGCAATGTTTTTACTTTATTTTTGTTGTTATGTATTTATTTTGTTCCATTTCAGCCGATGTCTTAATCTAAAATAAACAAACAATTAACATATTTCCTTATTGCAGCCACTGAATGGATTGGGACGTCCAAAAGATCATGGGGAGCTTGTGTGACTCAGCTGTTTAGTGCAATTGGAGAGTGCGTCCTCGCTGGTATGATCTATGGCATCCGAAACTGGAGACTGGCTCAGCTGATCACAGCAGTTCCGCTTGCAGTGCTTATTATCTACATATGGTGTGTATTTCACTCTATTTATTGAGTTATTTATACATTTCAATATGTCTGTTTGTTTGAAGTGCAATTTTCTTCCTATCAGGTTTATTCCAGAGTCAGCCAGGTGGCTGTTAAGCAGAGGCAGAAAAGAAGAAGCCAAACAGCTCATTGTCAAAGCAGCAGCCATTAACAAACACCCTGTGTCAGAGTCTCTTCTGGACAAGGTAGTGAATCACATTCATCGGGGAGGAGTTTTCAAGAACATCGGATGACACCTGTAAAATAGCTGTTTATTTGTTATGTTTACTATTCAACATATTCATGACAAGAGATGTATCTATGTATTAGCCCTGCAATAGAATGGGGACCTGGTCAGGGTGTCTCTCACTGTATGTAATGTCAACCCTGAACTGGAACTGGAAAAAACTAGACTGATGGATTCATTTCAAGTCCTTTTTCTTAATTTGCTATGATGGTGTTACAGCAAGCATGACTTCTCCCACAGATTGAAGTGAATAACTCTGTGAATAACGGAGGAATAAAAATCCTCTTCAGATCATCACTGCTGACCAGATATTTCTTTATTATAATACTATCATGGTAAGTTCAACATCTATAGTGAGGTTAATACATTAAAAGGGAAATATGTTAATACAAAAACATGTTGCTGTTTTTAAATGCTAAGATTGGCAATTTGATGTTTTGATGATTAAATGGCCATTCATAAATGTGTTATAAATGGTTCATGACACAGGACTTTTGTGTCTGATTAAATGTGTTTCTCTTCTCTTTTAAAGGTTTTCCGTGAACCTTTCCATCTACAGTTTGTACTTAGACATGCAAAACTTTGGTTTGAGCATCTTTGTAACCCAACTCCTTTATGGTGTTTTTGAAGTACCATCTGTTTTACTCTCCATGTGGCTGCTGGATATTTTTGGGAGGAAAATATTATTCATAGCAACCCTTCTGATCGGAGGAGTCTCTTCCATACTTATCCTCGCTGTTCCTGATAGTAAAAGCTTTGTTATATCACAAAATGCATTTTATTTTTGTCTGATTATCATGTTTACGTTCACTTTTATTAATTATTTATTTCATTATGTCAGGTTACGCCATTTCTGTCACATCTTTAGCTGTTGTGTCTCGTTTTTTCTTGATATGGGCTGGCTCTATTTGTATGGTCTTTATGCAGGAGTTGTTTCCAACATCGGTTAGGTAAGCAGTCACAGTTTTTATTCATGTTTGTGAACAACTTGTGTGAAAAGAACGCTGAAAAAAAAAGACCAACTTAGTGAGTATACCTTTTGTCCTCCTGTTTCAGACAAACAGCCACATCTTTAGGATCCATATCAGCAAGATTAGGTGGATTACTGGCTCCACTGCTGAACTTGTTGGCCATGTACCACTCGGTCATACCCATCACAGTCTTCAGCTGCCTTACGTTGATAGGCGGATTTCTCGGCTTCTTGCTTCCCGAAACCAAAAGAAAAGAGCTTCCTGAGACGACTGAAGAGGCTGAGCGCAATGGGTATCAGTGTTTAACTACTGCAGCATCTCAAACATGTTATTTTGTCAGTCATCATTTTTTTCATCTGTTTCTGCTTTATGTCTTTCAGACAAGTTAGTTCCACAAGAAGAACAACTACCAGTCCACATTCATATTCAACCAAGATGTAGATGTTTGTGTACTGACTTTGTTTTGTATTGAGTTTTTAACTCTTTCTACAAATATACCAAAATAATTATGATATGTTTTTAATTCAAATATGTGGGGATTCTAACACAGGAAACTCCAAAAAGACAGGATACAGACAGATAAGAGAAATCACAACCACGGACAAACAAGGCTGGGACATATATACACAGGTGGGTGATAAGGGTAGTGGAAACAGCTGGGGAACACACTAGGAACAAATTAGGCTTGACGAGGCAGAGGAAGCAAAATAAAACAGGAAGTGACAAACACGGAACAGAGACAAAGAACAAAAAACAGAAGATGCGAGCTTGACACAGACAAACGGAAAGACATGACAACATACAGGAGACAGACATACACACAGATGAGACAGGGAACAACTGGACACGAAAGGGGACTAACTAAATCAGGAGAGGGACTAAGAATTAGAACCATGGATAACCAAACTAGGGAGTGAGATTATAACAGAGCATCACTGCACTGTCGAGATCATCGATATCCTCAAATTTGAAGACACGTATTCTACTAATTAATCCATGATTCATAATAATCTGATCCCTTTATCATTCCTTGCTTTATTCTGCAGCAGATACACTGTATTAGTGTTTGCTTTGTATGTTTCTCCGTACCTCCACAGAGTTGTATTGTATGGACCAACTGTGAAACAATACCGTTATTGTATTAATGTTTTTTGATATAAGAGATCTCTTAGTTTTATATAATGCAAGCATTTAGATACAGTCTTATATGAGCTTTTTAACGATTTGGCATCAGTTTATGGACTTACTTTATTATAACGTTATTCATCATAATTATAAATTAATTTTTTCTAAGCACTACATGTTTTGTATGCTATAATTTAGTGATAAATTATTGACTTTCAATCTTTTCTTTAAAGGCATTGTTTGCAAACAGTTTAACATTAAATCCAAAAATACTCTTCAGTGAAAGTAGAGTGTGATGGCATCACCTGAGACTGGCACCTAAACTATCTGGCACGTTCGTGCAAAGTCATAATTTCATTCTGATGTAATTTAAATCTAAATATAAAAAAGATTTAACACCAAATTTAAATTTCATGGGCGGCATGTTATATAACACAAATCCAGTTGCTTCCCACAAATAAAAGAAATGAAACAAAGAAACAAAACATTGCTTCTGTGTTGATACTTTTTTCAAATGTGATAAAATAAAATAAAGTAAAAGCGGTCGACTGCTCTCTCTCCATACCTCCAATCTGTTCTTTCACATCGAGTTTATTTCAACCTGCACTGACTATCACAACTCTTCACACACACTAAGTTACTTTAGTGCACAGTACTGTGTAACACACTTTATAGTGTAATACTGAGCCTTTTCTGTTTTTGCTTTGAAATATTTTACTTTGTTATATAAGACAAGATAAGATAAGACAAGACACATGCTCAATAAAGCAAGAGGAATAAAGATATACAATAATATACAATAAGAATTGTAGGATAAGGTAATACACAGTAGGATAGTGCAAATATAGTATCAAAATAACTCTAACAAGTAATGATGTAACTATATCAGGTAGGAAGGATTTCCTGTGGCGGTCAGTTCTGCATTTAGGGGCGATGAGTCTTTTGCTGCGTGTGCTCCGATGGTCCATCATGGAGGCGTGCATGGGATGGAAGGGGTTGTCCATGATACAGAGAAGCTTTTTTAGTATTCTCCTCTCAGACAACTCCACCGGGTTCCCCAGTCTGACACCCAGGACAGAACCAGCCTTTATAATCAGCTTGTTCAGCCTGTTGGCATCAGCTGTCTGCCCCGGCACAAAGAACACAGCGCTGTTTACCACAGAGTGATAGAACATGGTCAGCATTTCCCACAAA
Source organism: Haplochromis burtoni (assembly GCF_018398535.1). Lineage (NCBI taxonomy): Eukaryota > Metazoa > Chordata > Actinopteri > Cichliformes > Cichlidae > Haplochromis > Haplochromis burtoni. Next base: position 212,579 of record NW_024582533.1, on the reverse strand, counting down.
CGTTGAAAGACCTGAGCCACCTCAGTAGGAACAGCCGACTCTGCCCTTTCTTAAAGACAGCACTGGTGTTCTTGGACCAGTCCAGTTTACAGTCAATGTGTACCCACCACATCAGCCCCTCTGATGGTGACAGGGGGAGACGGAGGAGCATGCCTCCTGAAGTCCATGATCAGTTCCTTTGTCTTTGTGATGTTAAGTTGTAGATGGTTTAGCTCACACCACTCGACAAAGCTGTCCACCACACTCCTCCTGTCCCTGATACAGCCCACAGTGGCAGTGTATGGTACACACAATATATTATCCATACATGCATTTTCTTAACCACTTAGACTAGCAGGGGGGCTGTTATAGCACACTCTGAAAAGTTCACCAGTCTATTACAGGAGCAATACATAGAGACAGATAACCATTCACACCATAGGCATGAACCTAACATGCATATTTTTGGACTGAGGGGGGAAGCTGGAGCATGGCTGGCACAGCTGCAGACCTCACCGTCTCAGCACTAGATCCTGGTTTGAAAAATGGTCTGCTTCATAGGCACGAAGAAACCAAACTAGCACAGCTTCACAGACAGGAACACAGCTCCTCCTCTCACTAACAGCTGAAGTAGTTAACATTCAGAGCTGTCATGTATAAGGGTGTACGAGGAACGAGAGGGGCCAAATGCAGACACACTCAGCAGACCATGGTGAACTTAAAGTGAGCCTTACATAACACACAAGAAAGGAAATTGAAAACTATCATCTACTGAAAAGTAAACGTGGAACAACACAAGGGCTAGGAACACTGGACCGAGGAGACATCTAGGAGGGATGGTGACTCAACATCCTGACAGTGAACATGGGAGAAAAAAACAATACATACACAAAAAGGTGATTAGGGAAGATGTTTATTTTAATGAGACATGGGAAGTAAAACAGATCATAACGCACACGAGATGGGGGACTGTCACAATAAAACAGGAGGTGACAGAATACTGAAACCAGGATGTGATACACAAACTTGACAGACAAAAGAGCAACAGACACGAGGATCGAACACTAGGGGAGAGCTGAGCACTAGAGCAATTTGCGAGAGAGAGAACAAGACTAAACACATAAATGAGTAGAAGAAATAATACAAACATTACACATCCCAAATATCCCATAATACATAAAGAAAAACTGGAAAGCCCCCAAAATCTCAAAACACTGGGTCAACTGACCCAGGACTGTGACAATAACACTAAACAGCACTTTAGTAGGAATTTCAGGTGTCAGTAAAGCTCCCGTCTCAACAACATTCAAGCATTAAACAATTATCAAGAATGTTAATCTGGCTTTCGCACACGCTAATAGTAGACCTTTAACTATTAGGAATTAACCAATAGGCACATTATCAACCTGTCACTAACATAGCAGCTGCCGGACTGCGGGATGCTTGTGAGATATTGAGATGCCGCAGAGCAGATTAAGTACGGGTGAAGAACCGAGCAGGTTTGTGGCTGTGCAGAGCAGACGTAATACAAGCAAATAAAAAGTGAAATCCAGAGCAGAATTAGACCTGCTTAGAAGAATTAGAAGAGACTGAGGCGGAGCCGTGTGAGTCGTGGATGAGAAACAGGCTGCAGGCAGATGTGGAATGTAGAAAATGAACTTTAACTTTTCTCCTTTCACAGTAATTTATTAAAATGTCATCTATAGTGATGTCTTTATATCACTATAACTAATGGTCATTTCTTGAATGTAATTTACCTTCAGAGATCTGTAATGAAATTGTCTAAATAATATGTAAAATGTATAAACCATCTAAACGTTTCTCTCACAAAACGCTACGTCCGGATGAACAGAATCAACTTTTGGAGATTTACTTACCTGGATGATTAAGCATGCATCAAGACCATCTAAACTTAACTGATCTTAAATTCTTATTTTATTAAATCTTCAAACATTCGTTGAAAATTAACAACTTGTTTTAAATATGACTTCTTCACCATAACTTTTGTTGTTGTGGGATGGGGTAAAACTTTTTCCAGTGGTATCAAAAATGGTATAATTTGCCTGGTAATTCGTATTTTAGTATCGTGACAATCCCACTACAGAACACACAGAGATCTCTCCCTCTTGGCTGTTTAAAGGGCCGGTGCTGTCACGCTTCAAATGCATGCATCATTCCTCTCCACAACTCATAACCCAGTGTTTTAAAGAAACCTTATAAGTTGACATCTACAATGAGAAAATGGAGAGGTTGTTTGTTTTGTTTTTCCTTCCTTTTTTTCTGAATGACGACTTGCATGTATCTTTTCACTGCGGCAACTTAAGGATAGCAATAGCCTACACTTTATTTATTCAGAAAACAAAGTGTAGTAAAATAAACACAAATATGATAGTACTTAACAACATGAAAGTTGCATGGTGTCACCATAGTGACCTGCTGCGATGTGTAAGACAGTTCTAGAATTCTGCTTCAATCATAACAAACTTCATTTGTGCAGGAGAAACAACCATTTTCATCTTGACCTTTTAGCTAAGTGCTCACATTGTATTTGACCATTTTTGCTATACGCAGCAACAACATTTTAATGGAGGAAAGTATTGGAGTCTACAAACCTACTGGGGTATGTGAGAGTCTTTAATTTTACTGCATTTAAACAGTATGAAGAATTTGGTGTATTTTTAAAAAAAATACAATGAATCAAGTTAACTAATAATGAGTAACTTCTTGTTTCTTTGACAGGTGTTGTTTGACACACCTGAGTACAACACAGCTTTAAAGACCTGCTGGCACCCTCAAAGCTACAAGACTCAGGTAAGAACCACAATCCATCCAAGTCAAAACTGGCGTAAAATATCTGGTAAATTTTGGTTTATTTTTAGTGCTCATGATTAAATGTCTCTTTATTTTTAGATTGCAGTGATGATGGCATTCCTTGGACTTCAGCAGGAAAATCAGATACCACCTCATATAACTGCTGAAGATATGATCAACCTTTTAATGGAGGAGAACAAAAAAACACTGAGAGAGCGGTGAGTTACTGTGACACCAACAGACCATAGATGAACGTCTGTTTGTGATGATGCTGAGATAAAACCTGCTTTGTGTCCATTTTAAGACTTTGGGAGTTTGACATTGAGAAATTGGAAGAAAATGAAACCAAAGGTCTTCTGAAACTGGTAAGACAAGAAAACTGATGGACCTTATAGTAATTTGTAGATTTTTAAAAAGAATTTTCATTAACAACAGAAATGCACTTTATATGTGTTTTTCTTCTTTTGTTTTGTTTTGATTTGATTTGTTTCAGGTGTGGGCAGTGAACATTATTAATAAAATGAAGGACATTGAGCTACAGGCTCGGCTGCTCCTCAAATATCCAGAGGCCATACCTCCCAAATTTCAGTGAGTCCCATTTGACATACAGTTATGGAAAATTCAGCTACAGTGTCCCAATATATCTGAATACTTATAACTTTAATCTACAGAACGCCTAAACTCCTCAGCATGTTCAACAAATACCTTGAGATCCTTAAAGAGAAGCTGCAGGAAACACAGACCTCCAGACTGCTAAGCCCCCAAGAAGTAGGGATAGAGGTAGTTCCCAGAGTCCTGCAAGGCTTCTGGGAGCATCCTCCTTACCCCCTTTTGAACCTGGCATCTCAGAGTCTGAGCGAGCTCTCCACCTGTGTTACAAAAGCCACTCTGGATCAACTCTCCAACACTCCCAGAGCAAAGGAAAGCAAGGCCATCTTCTCCCGCTCCATGCGAGATGACATGGTCCAAACCATCTTGGCAGAAATTAGAGCGAAACACCCAGACACTGTGCTCAGCAACACTGCAAACCACACTACCCTGCTCACTACAATCTCTGGTGTAGCAACAAACCACATTTGTAAGATCTTGCAGCCCCAGATCCCCAACGAGCCAGTTCATCACACACAAGCTGCTCAATGCCCAACAAGAGATCAGTACGACTTAAACATTACTGGAACTGAGGAAGAATCAACAAGTCCAGAAATTAACGATGACATGGTAACACCAGGTTCTCTATCAGCCTCTGCTGAATCTCCATTTTTGTCTGAGGTTCAAGCCAGTGAGGAACACCCTTCAGAAACATCATCCACGTGTGAACCACTTATACCAGTTACCAATACTGCAGAGAGCTGTGAAGACCTTAAAACCAAGAAGAAAGAAAAAGGTTTCCTCCAAAAATTCTTCAAAGCTCTGTGCTGTTTCTGTTTCTGCGTCAGTCTCCCAGCAACTGACTGATTGTCTTTAAGACTCCTATCACCCCTTCTCTTTATTTTTTTTCTCTGTATCAAAAAGCAAACAAGAACAAAGAGTTTTCAATAAAGTTTCACGTTGCTTCATGTCTGCTACTCTGGAAATTCTTTGTTTTGTTAGGATCAAGAAAAAAATCAGCTCACAACAGGACCGCAGTGTTCAAGTGAGTAGGGGAGCAGCTACACTCTGCAAAGCTGATCCTCAGCAGTCTGTTTAGGAACAGAGCTGTACTGGTCAGACATAAAACTGTCAGCATTAAGGGATTCATTACAAAAACTGCCATTTTAGCTAAAGATTCATGTTTTATAACTTATAAAGTTTCATTCATTAATGGTTAGTCATTGAACAGAATGCGTGAAACAGATGCCTGTTATGGAGTCACAATATATTTCAGTGAGTGCATTATTTCATCCAAAGTAAAAATCTGTAAAATCAAAATCTTCAAATAGGGAAAACGGAGTACCTGGTTGGGTAATTGCAGATATTTGAAAATATGAAAGCAAGGAGAACTATGCAGAAGTTGGTATCGGAAAAGACACACGTTCTCGTAGCTTTCCAAAAGATTTGATTTTCAGTTAAATTATTTTAAGAGCCGCTCTATGGAGGTGCCAGTTTTTACAGAAATGTTACATTTGCATAGAACTTTAGGTTCAGAACAATATGTCATTTGAACAAGGACACTTTCTCAAATCATCAATTTGACTATCTTAGTTTTTTAATCGATGATACAGAATTCCAAGCACCATCGGAGTGTTTGTTCCCACCATCAAGCATGAAGGGCAAGAGCTGTATTTATAGCTCTCCACCCTTGACGCCCTTTATTACCATATTGCAATCATAAAGGGTTGGGCATGGACAATGTTCCATACACGGTTAGGCTGCGGGATTTCAACAATGCTCAGGTGTTGCTAAGGGGCGCGATTTTAACACCAGCAGCTTGAACTGTTGCTGGAAGGCAGGATGGATCCATGCTTTCATGCTGTTTACACCAAGCTCTGACCCTGTCACAGCAGAAATGAAAACTCTCTCTGTCAGTTTTCTGTAAATCCATGAGATGATTTTGTAGCAGTTTGAAATACACAGAAAACTGTCTGGTGCCAACAACTGTGTTGTGTGTAAAATCACTCAAATGTTTCCCATCCTGATTCTCAGTTTGAACTTCAGCAGGAAGTCTCAGCCTATGTGACTAAATGCATTGAGTTTTTGTCGTGTGATTGGCTTATCAGATAATGAGGAGCTCAACAGGTGTACCCAGTGAAGTGGTTGTGAGTGTAGAACACATAAAGCAGAAAGAGACCCAAGACACAGCTCAAGAAAACATTTTTAGGTTATTTACATTTATTAATGAATCACATTGTATTTAAGTGTCATCCTGAGAAAACATTAAAAAGGTTGTTTTATTAATTTTAATAATTCATAATTAAATTTTCACATTAGCATATTGACAACACTCACTACAGACAACAGAAAATCTCATCTACAGTCTTCTTTAAATGTTATATTTTACTTTTCATACAGTATTTATTAATAAAACATGTCACTGCACATCAATTTATTCATTGAATGTAGTTTTTGCCCTTGTAAAATGTAATAAAATGCATGCATTTTGAAGATGTAATGTGAAGATGTGCTATTTACCATAAAGTTTTAACTTTTACAATATTTGATGCAGTTTTCTGAATAAAATGCAATTTGAATTTAAACAGAATCAGTTATACTTTTTTTTTTTAAACGTCAAGTGCTTAATTATATACATGTGTGTAAAAAAGTGTTTATTTTATTTCTATTAGTAGTAGCGGTGGTAGTTGTAAGAGCAAATTAAAATCACTCAACAAAAGAATAAGTTGAAACAGGTTAACCGATCTGAACACCCTCCTCTCCCTGAGCTTAATTGTTCTGGCCTGAATGCCAAGTACAACCAGCTCCATAAAAGGGTGCCACCCAATGCTGAAGAGAGACAAAGTAAGACATCCACATATGCAAAGGTAGGCTGAGCTGGAGTTACTATAACACTCATCTCTTTAACCCAACAAATCATCCATCCAGCTACTGTTCTCTGATTTTTGCTCAGTATTGTTTTCTTCAGATGCTAACAAGCTATCAGCTAATACATTTGCACCACCTGGCTCAGACACTGGCAGTAGTTGTGCTTCTGATCCAAAAATGTCATCAGCAAAAAGGTCCATCTGAGCTGAAGGTGCAACAACAGAGGATGCTTCAGAGCCAAGCAAATCATTCAGTGAACTCTGAGCAGCCTGACCGCTTGGTAGACCTGTGAACACATCTGCACTGTTTGAGACATTGCTGCTTCCAAAGATGTCATCAGGGAAAGCAGTTCCTCCATGATTGAGCACATTAACCGGAGGAGGCTGATTGAAGAGATCATCATTAGAGCTGAATATGTCAAAGTCCTGTTCACTTGTCTGCTTCTCACTGCCAAAAGGATCCAAGGGTTGACTAACATCTTGGCTTATAGGTGTTGAGTCAGGGATGGTGAGTTGATCTGACATGTCAATAATTGCTTCATTTTCAGATGATATTGGTCCAGAGTCAACCAGGCTGGAGCTTTGAGTAGAAGCAGGTTCAAGCAAAGCTGTGTCAGTCATAGAAGTTGAAAATGTGCTGGGGGTGTCAGGCAGACCAAAGAAATCAGAGGAATCTTGTGCACTGTTGTGGATGAGATCAAAAAGCATTCCACTGCTCAAGCTCCCTCCTCCTTCAACCGGTGGGTCATGTTTGTTCAGCTGTTGGGCAGATTCATCGGTTTTTATCTCTGTGGCCAGTGGGTCAGCAAAGGGTGACGTGACACTATCTCCAAAAACGTCATTCAATGCATCATCACCTTTCTCAGGTATTAACTCACTGTTTGATTGCCCATGCGGTGTGCTCAGTAATTGTGCCGCAGGGTCAAGATCTTTAGACTCTATTTCCAGATCAGAGACGGGCAGGTTTGTAGCCTCACTGCTCTGTGAATGAGATTCTTGATCATCAGTTAGAATTGCATCCGTTTGCGCTATGGATGTTAAATCATCACCTGTCTCACTACTTATCATGGACAGGCTGGAAGGTTCTGAAGATCTACAGTCATTATTAAGTGCATCAGGCTCGGCGGACTGTAACTTGTCCGTGATGTCGCTCTGAAGCGCTTGTTCTTGAGGAGGGACTTTAGATGGGTCTTCTTCTTTTTGTGCATCTTTTGTAACAGAGCCTTTTTCATTCTCTGTTTTTTTGTCATCAACATGAGTTTCATCCCTTCGCTTGTCCTGAGCAGCTGATTTTGTGATGTCCTCAGCCTTCTCTGCGGATGACTGAAGTAGCCTTCCTAAGAGTCCACTGCTAGGTTTGACATCTGCTTTCCTGGCATCCTTTTGTTCTGCTTTGTTTGTTTTGTCATTTCCACTCGATGTGAAGAGTTTTGACAAGGGGCTCTTTCCTTTGGACCAGGATCCCAGTTTGCCTTTGGCCTTTTCAGCCTGTTTGTCAGAGGCTTTCAGAGAATTTGTTCTCCCAACAGGCTTCTTCTGATCACCACCTTCTTCATGAACCTTTTCAGGCTGATTTTTACTTTTTTCAAGACTGACTTCCTCTCCATTCACGGGTCCTGCAGGACTTTGTGCTGTGTCAGCATTTTCTGATTCATACTCGCTAACAGGGTTCCCTGCACTGACATCCAGTTTCTCAGAAGGCTCTTTTTGTGTCATGATGTCTTGAGTTGAAGTGAAAGCTTCAGTAAGACTTTGGGTGATGAGTGAGTCACTAACCTTGTGCACATCCCCGTTCAGAGTTGCAATATCATTCTGCAGAGTTTTGAAACTGTTCCCTACGTTCGCATCATGCTCTTGGTTTGACATATTGGCTGTTTCTTCACGGTGCTTATATTCAGGGATTTCAAGGTACATCTCACTCTTTCTATTTTCTTCGCTGGATTCAGATGCCAAATCGTCGAGTATAGTGTTTTCCCTCACGTCTGTTCCATCATTGGTTTTATTTATTTGTTCAGACTGATCTGCGACCATTTCATTTTCTGTACCTGAGCTCAGCTGAGAGGATCGGTCGTATCGAGCGACATCAATATTTGGGGCAAACCTTACGGATTTCCGAGCTTTATTTGGAGAAGTGTCCAGCCTGTTGGCCACTGGGCTGTGGTTTGCTTTTGAGGAGGGGGCCACATTTGTGTGAACTGTTTTTTGATTCGTGACAGAAATTCTCACTTCTGAGTGGTTAGTTTGGACAGGACTGACTGGTTTTGTTTTCTCTGAGGGAAACTTCTCAGCTGAGATAAAGCTTGCTGTTGTAGACTGTTCCTTCCCCCTCTTATCTCTCATTCCTTCTCTGTTACTGAGCCTGTCGCTTTTCCAATGCTCTGAAAAGCTCATGCTAACTGCACCTGCTCTGCTGATGTCAGAGATTTTATTTTTCAGAGCTGGTTCATATGTTCGCTGCGGAGAATTCTTCTTCTCTGGTGGCCAGCTCATTTTTAGTTTACCTTTAACATCAGCAACACTTTTATCTCCCGACGCTCTCAGGGATGACTTTGTGGCAAACGCTTCAGCAGAAGCCTCTCTGCAGCCATTAGAAATGTTTAACTTGTTCTTTGACATTTTGGGAGTGGGCTTAGCATCTGGCTCATCTGTCCCTTTATTTTTATCAAGCCAGCGGTCTTTGTGTTGCTTGTGACCGAAGCCCTCGTCATAATTTCCTTTTCTTTTAAAAAGCTGATTGTAGTGAGAAATGCAGTAGAATTCGCCATAAAGAGAAGAATAGTTGTGTGTGCTGCAATGAAATGAAAAAGCCCAAATATAAAATCAGATCTAATTTTGTTTCTCTCACATTATTGATTTGTTGTGCTAGATCAGCTTGTGTGAATGTTTTATTCATTGATATTGAGGATTTATTTCATGTATGTGTTTCATTTATTAATGCAAATACTAAATCTTTTCATCTTGGTAGTTTTGATTGGGTTCTATATGATAAATATTCCAATTTCTATAATTTTGTTCTAACATCTCACCTGAGCTTCTTCTTACAGTGTTTACAGCAGAAACAGTTGTAGTGCAGAATAAGTTTATTAGCCACCATTTTCTCCATTGGGTAGACTGGTGTCAAACAGGCAGAACACATTTCCTTGGCAGGCGGCTGGAACTACGATGATGAAAACAAACTTAGTTTAAGGTTAATTAGTCTTGTAGGTTTGACATGACAGGATCTTTTCTGTAATGTTTTACAAATGCAGCCACCTGTAGTGGAGAGATCTATGATCTACAATTATGTGTACTTTTTTAAAATAATAAGTTAGAAGAAACGCACAGGAATTACTTACAACTCACATCACACATGTTTTAAGGTGTACTCCTAATGTCGCATGACCACTGACAAGTTTGATTCCTGGTATTTAGCAATTACATAACTAGATAATGTCACATTTATGAGGTATTCAACTTTAGGTAAAAACAGCAACAGTGAGGCTTTCAGATGTGTTTGATGTTTGCAAAATCCTGTATTTTCAAACCAACTAACAACAGGAGAAGAAAAGAGAGGTATTTTGAAATGAAGGTCTAGAGCAAAAGTAGAGAAAACGTGACCAAAACAGAAACTGACATTTTAAAAAGCATAGCGGTGGTGTGATTTCTCATCATAGATCCATTACAACTGTGCAACATCTGACTCCAGGTTTCCTTTAAAAGGCAATTTATGAAGTAAATTGGTGAAGAAATACTCTTTGTAGAATTTACTTAAGTAACTTAGGAGTATTGTGTGAATTATTGGTTGTGCACCAATGTACTACTGTTTCATATATTAGCCTAGAGATTGGATATTCATTCAAACTAAATACCACAGGATTTTTATATTTGTGGTTTACAAGTTAATGAGCTTTGGGAGCCACGGGAACATTTTCCATTGCCGTAAAAAAAAAAACGGCAGCAAGGCGAAGTGGCTGCGCCATTTCATCTCTGTTTATATACAGTTAAGTGACAATTTTGCTGGGCAAAATATTTAAACAACAAATTAAGAGTTGTAGAATAATCAAGCCATGTCTCAGCTACACAAAGATTTTAGATTCATTTAAGTTTTTGCTTGATTTTCTTTTTACCCCTTTAAAAAAAATTTGTCATTACTGAATTGCATTTGCCTGGCATCTCCACCAAGACAAGATCCCAAATCAGCAGGGACATTTAACTTTAGAGATTCTACATTTTATTATCATCACTTTGATTTCGGGCCAAGCAAAGTCGATATACACGGAATTGAGTTATAAATTCTGTGTGTGAGCTAATCTACTTATAGTATGCTGAAAAGTAGCATCAGTGGTTGGTGGTAATGATATGGCTGCTCTGTGGCCATTTGTTATATTTATAATTCAAGGAATGAGAATAAAGAAAAAAATCACCGATAACAGTCACATCTTCTAACCTGTCATTTATTTGACAGTTGTTTAAAACAGAAGAATAAACAGTGCTAACTTTGTGTTTAGCCTTGTTAAAAGATCTTAACACTTTATCATGTGGTTACAGTATAAAATCTATAAGACAAAAAGTTTTTAAAGGTAACATTTTCATGATTTCATGAGTTCAGTTTAAAGACTAACAAAACAGTTTCACTAATAAAACAAAAATGGGATGAAAACACACGTAAATAAAACTGCTTTCCTAAAGTTAAAGGACCATGGAACGCACTAATAAGTGGCTCGTTCAGTGCGTTTCCTTTGGTGGGCCGAATGTTACAAATACCGTCCCGTCGTCCTTGGTGGTCCTAGACACTTTATCTTCAAAAAAGCGCCCGGACCTTCGCATCAGTGGGGATGTCATGACTTCGTATCTGGTTGGACTAATTTCAAACAGGGCCGATGTTTTACTGTCAGACTGTTTGGTGACGAATGTTGAAGTCCTGGAGGAAACAAATACATTGCCAAAGCCGTCGCTCTCTTCATAAGTTTCACTGACAGTCTTCGTGCCAATTATTCCTGCGGGTTGCTCTGCGGTTTGCACTTCAAGAACACTGACCTTGCGCTGTGGGCCATTTTTTGAAGACTCGGCAGCTGCGGACTCCAGATCGCTGTTCACATTTTGACAACTGTCAGAGCAGCTATTAGTTTTTGGTTTAAATGTTGACATGGTTGGCTTTGGTTGATCACTTGGTTTTCTGGCAGCTGAGTGAATGGAGATGAATGATGGTGAAGACTGAGAGGAAGACTGTCTAATAAGGGGCTTATTGTGCCCTTTTCTCGACACTTCCTCTTTGGAAAGACTTGAATCCAAATCTGTCTGGAGATTTACATCGCTTGTCTCTTTTGTCTGACCTGATTTGGCCTTGCTTGAAACAATGCTTATCTTCCTGATGTTGTTGGCAGGTTGAAAGTTTTGCTCAGATTTCAAAGACTCATCGAACAGCCCCGACAACCCTGCAATGTCGGCCTCAGATTTCAGATTAGACACGGAGTACAGAGCCTTTTTAATCGTCTCTTCGATTTCAAGCAGCTTTGCTAAAGTCTGTTCCTTCAGGTTCATTATTTCCTTGCTTGCTTTTTCCAGATCTTCAAATGCCGTCTCAACTGAGGAGATGCTTTCAAGATCATCATCCTGGGTTTCTGCTTCAACTTTCTTTCCATCCATTTTACTTTGCTTAGCGTTTCTCCTTGATGTACCCATCCAAGTAGGGACATTCTGGTATAATGTATTCAGTGAAGTGCCATCTACACTGCTGGCCTCTCCCTCTATTTCTTGCACTTGAGACAGGATCCCCTTGAGTTCCTCTCTTTTCCTAAAGTTTTCAAAGATTTCCATGGCTGCCTTTACATTTCCTTTTACGATGTCTTCCATGTGTACAGAGAGCCTTTGTCGTCTTTCATCCTCTGTCTCTCTTGCCTTCTTCTCTCTTAAAACAACTTTATCCTCAAAAGTTGGTTGCTTTTGGTCCGGGTTGTTTTCCTGCACATGGCCCGTAGTGACTGATGTCTGCAGTCCGGGCTCGTGCTGTTTTTCTTGAGGTTTGAGATTTGATTTGTATTCTTGAACAGAAGTCTTTTCTGTCTTTTTATGACCTCTACCGTTATCATCTATGATTGCTGCCTTCTTGGAAGTGTCTCTGTCGTTTCCTTCAAAGTTATTTAGTGCTGCCTTCGAGCTCGTGTTGATTTCATGCTCACCATCTTCATAACCCCTCATACGTATCTGTATCTCCTCAGCTGCATTGATTTTCTGTTTCACATTTTTCTCTGTTTTCACTTCACTGCTGTTTGACACGGTCATTTTGCAGTCTGATTTCCTCTCTGTGAGTTGTGCTGTTTCCTGTTTCTTGCTGCTTTCCTGAGCCTTTGGCTTGATTGGCAGATATACATTTGCTTGATTTGAGACTTCCATTTCTTCACTAACACATTTTTGTTGTTGGTATGTTTCATGTGAGCATTGTTTACTGAGTTTTCCATGCGTTGTAGTTTCTTGGCTACCCACAGAGCAAAACGACTGGCTTTGTTTTGGACGAATTACTACACTTTTTGTATTTTCTTTAACAGGGCAGGAAACTTTGTTAGGTGATGTATTTGGTTCTTCCACAACTACAGATTTTATCCATTGTGGCTTTGGTGGTAAAGCTGGCTTCTGCTCCTGTGGTTTCTCAGTCTTTTGAGGCAGTGGAGGTGGACTTGGCCTTTCAGAGCGGGGTGATTTAGAGGTTCCATTTGCTACGGGGTTGGGAGCTGAATTCTGTGTTGTAATAGATGGTTGTCCTTCACAGGTTACTGAAATTGAAGGAGATAATTTTGCGTCAGATGGAGGCACAGGCACCACAACACACTGCTTGTGAACAGTCTTGCTCCTCTCTGAACAAGCCCTGCCTGAATTTCTGTATATCATGGCAGCTTTATAGTCTCCTTTGGATACATTTACGCTAGACTTCTCAAGAGATTTGAGAGCCAATTGCACATTACCGCTTATAATATTTTCCTTATCTAGGAGCTTCTGCTCTGTCGCTGCACTCTGCAGAGCTCTAATAGCTGCTTTCACATCTCCTCTGATAACTTGCTCTGTCTCATCTTCAGTTGTCTGACTATTTAACTCGCAACTTACAAAAGGTGGCAGTGATTCTGGGGCACTATTACTGTCTATAGCTGCAATCTGTTGACAAGCCTCAAAGGAGATATGGCTTTCCTGAGCTTTCTCTGTATCACTGACCTTCGGAGAAGTCCTGATTTGCTGGCATCTTGAGGAGGACGAACATGTTGATTGTGCCACTGTTGATGAGCTTTCCTCTTGTGCGGACATATTCAGGTTGTATATTTTTCCAGGAATGATGACTTCCCGCTCTACTTGCATGCTTTGCTGCTTTGCCATTTCAAGAGACCTTTTAGCTGCTTTTACGTCTCCAGATATAATGACTTCTTTTTGTGCTTGGTTTCCTTCGCTTTCAGGACCTTGAGCTGACAGGTCCATGTCATAAATAGTTCCAGGTGTGATGACCTCCCGCTCCACACACATGCTCTGTTGCTTTGCACGTTCTAATGATTGCATTGTTGCCTTGACATCTCCAGGGACAATTTCCTCCTTTGGTACACAGCTGTCAACACTGACAGCGCACTCTGATGAAAAAACCTTTTTGGTGTTCTTTACGTCCCCTGGTAAAACATCAGAAATTGTTCGTTCTGCCTGTTCTTTTTGCTGATAGAGGCTTCTCTTTGCTTCCCTCACACCCCCCTGAACTGTTTCAATCTGTTCCTTAGTCAGAAGGCTCTGATCAGCTTCGTCTTCAGACGCCTCGGTGTGAAGACTTTTGAGATAATGCAGATCTCCCTTTTCAATGCAGCTTTTGTACAAATTCACATTTCCCTTCTCTGTTTCGTCCACTCTGCACGGCGCTGCTATCCTCTGACAACTGGCAGTAGCTAACAAATTTCCAATTGTAGACTGAACATCTCCCCTCTCTGTAACCAGACTCTCAGTTTTGATTTCGTAATTGCAGATGAGTGAATAAACGGACATCTCTGCTTGTCCCGCTGCAGTCTCTTGCATTATGATTCCCTTTTTCAAATTATTTTGTGGAATGAGCAAGTCATCAATTACCTGGGCAATGTTTTGTAGTCTTTGATCGTGTTCGATGTTGACTGTGCCGGTCGCCTGGGAGACTGGAAGCTCGACTACTGTTATGTTAACTTTACCTTTTTCAGTTTCTCTCAGAAGAGTTACTTGTGGTTTGAGAGTCGGTCTGACCAAGAGCTGTAGCATGATGTTCCTGATGTTACCCTCAACAACATCCTCTTTCTCAATCTGCACCCCTTCTTTGTTTTCAAACATATATTTCGCCATGTTAACATTTCTGCTGCCATCTGCCTCTATTATGATGCCGCTTGAGTGAACAAAAGCATTTTCATTCAAATACGAAAGGGTATCAGCCACACTGTTGGCGGTGATTTTGTCTAGTGGAGTGGTCTCAAAGAGCCAGGTGGTGCACTTCACATCAGCTTTTGGGATATCTTCAGCACTTTGCACTGTGGTTTCTTCTGGCTCCTTAATTTTGTCCAGGGGCTGCGATTCAAAGAGCCAGGTGCAGCGTTTCACATCTCCCTTCTGGCTATCTTCCCTGTGGACTGCTTTTACTGGACCCTGCTCCTGAGGCTCCCCTTTCAGGCTGTCAATTGTTTGATTCTCAAAGAGCCAGGTGGAGGTCCTGACATCGCCACGCTGCACATCAGTGACACTAACCATTCTCACAAACTTCTTGCACTGCTGCTCAGATTCAAATAACTGTTTATTCAGCTGCACATTACTGCTTCCAAAGTCTTCAGTCACCCTGACTGAGAGCTCATCTCGACTCGTAAGGGAGTCAAGAGGTTGTGTCTCAAATTTCCACCTGGCTGATTTAACGTCTCCTTTCTTGACGTCCTCCTGGGTGACAGCTCGTATGACGTAAACTTCATTCTCCGCCTTGATGGCATCGAGTGGCTTTGTCTCAAACATCCACCTTGCTCCTCTTACATCACCACTCATTACCTCTTCCTTTTTTAGAGTTGTAACTTCATGAAACTGGCCCTCTTTGTCTCTGATGGCATACAGTGGCAGGGACTCAAACAGCATAGTGCTTGACTTCACGTCTATATTGCTCACAGGCTGCTCCACATTGACCCAATTCTGCTCAACGGGTTCATCGTGAATTTTATCCAGTGACGATGTTTCAAATATAAACTTTTTCTTCTGGACATCACCACTTTCAATACTCTCAACCCTTGGCGTATTTGTGTCATTGTTGTCCTTGTTGATCTGGCTCATGGGGCAGTTCTCAAACATCCAAGTAAATTTATTTACAGAACCTTTCTCGATTTGTTCTCCTTGGTTCTGCTGATCAGATGCTGCCATGATTTCTGATCCTATTTCGTCAAGAGACTGGGATTCAAAGAGTTCTTTGACTCGCGAAACTTCCCCTGACTGAAAGTTCACTTGGCTGACACATCTCAGATTTTGGTCTGAATTTGTATCCTTTCTTATTCTATCCAAGGCCTCTGTTTCAAAAAGATGTTTCACAGTTTGAACACCAACCTCTGATTGGACTGAATCCCGTATGGTGCTGCATAGCTTCAAATTGTACTTTTCCCCATCTTTGATGCTATCTAGAGGCTGTGACTCAAAAAGCCATGTAATGGACTTGACATTGGTATCTTCAATGGCTTCTTTATCTTTTGCTTTTTCGGATTTGTCATACAAAATGTCCATTGGCTGTGTTTCAAACAACCATTTACAGGTCTTCACGTCACCTTTATGCGGCTCCTCCTCCAAAGAAAAGTTTTGCTTTGTCTGATTGAACTTTGAATGAATCCCATCAATTGTCTGTGTTTCAAAAAGCCACTTTGCCATTTTGACATCACCTGTGTTGTCTTCCTGTCTTGTGATGCCTTTGATTACTTCCACATTTACTTTTCCTTCTACCAGTTGGTCTAACGGCTTCGTCTCAAACATCCACTTATAGTTTTTGACTTTCCCTTGAGTGAATTCCTCTCTGCTGACTGTTGTAACCTTATGAAGGTTTCCAGAGCTGTCTTTTATTGCATATAATGGAGTTGTTTCAAATATTTCTCTGTTACCTTTTACATTTCCAACTGCAATAGACTCTTCGTTCTCGGTAATCTCCTCCCCAGAAGGAGCAATTTTGCTCAAAGGAATTTTTTCAAAAAGTTCTTTGAATCCCTTCACGTCACCTTTTTCAATCACTTGTTCTTTTAATGAAGTGCTCTTTTGAATGCTGCAGCTTTCAAATAACTGTTTTTTGTCTTTTACTTCACCTTGTTCTTCAGCTGAAAGGGTAATTTTCTTCAGGCTCCCGACTTCATAGCTATCACTAAGCGTCTCCATGGGCTGCGTTTCAAACAGCCAAAGGGAGGTCTTGACATCTCCCCCAATTACGTCTCCCTTTTCCAAAGACTTTTCTGCCATGTTTCCTGCTGCCAGTGGTTTCATTTCAAAGAATTTCTTCTTGTTGATGACATCAACCTGTCCTGTGCACTCAGCTATGGCTCCTTCAAATGTGTTCTCTCCTACAACCTCAGGTATTCTGTCAAATGACTCAGTTTCAAACATCCACCTCTTCCGGTCAACACCTCCTCGTTGACCCTCCTCTAGCGATATGCCCCGAATTATTTTCACGACATCAGTTCCCTTACTGATCAAGTCCAAAGGCTGGGTTTCAAAAAGCCAGCGGGCAGTGCAAACACCACTACTGTCGATCTCCTCCCTGCAGATGGATTTAATCTCATGCATATTGCCACTGTTGTCTCTGATAGCACAGCAAGGTTCTGCCTGAAACAGTTTCACGGTCTTTTGGACATCACCTTTCAGCTCCTGAAGCTCAGACCTCAGTTTCAGGAAACTATGATCTTCAATAGAGTTGCAGCGCCCCAAGTCACTCAGTGCTTTAGACTCAAAAAGCAGACGAGTCCCTCTTACATCCCCAGGCTGTACAGGTTCTTTCAGCACTGCCTCAACTAGTTCACCCTCTTCATTTACGGATCTATTTAAGGAATCCAAGGGCTGGGTCTCAAACAACCACATTGATGTTCTCACATCCCCCCTGACAGAAATCTGCCTTTTGGCAGACTGTAGTTGGGTGCTGTCAACATGTTCAAACATCGAGGAGGTGCTTCTTACATCTCCACCCTTTAACTCCTCATTATCCATCAGCTTTTTGGTTGAATGAGGATCTCCAATACTGTCCAGAGTCCAGTTCTCAAAGATCCACCTCATGGATTGCACTTCCCCCTGACAAGCTGCATCTGCTGCCTGAGTGTTTTCTGACTGCACTGCCTTCATGATCTCATCATCCACTGCGTCATCAAGACTTGCCCGTAAGTCTGGGTGGATGTGTTTAAAGAGCCTCTTCAGCTCATTTTTCTGCCGTTGCTGGTAGAATGTGGAGAAGGTTTCTTTAGGTGGAGGCAGGGGAAGGCTACCTAACGATGAAGGCCCTTCATAGTTGAGAGGTCTAGGTGGTACTGGGGGAGGTGGGGGGAGGGGCAAGTCATCTTCTTCAGGAGATGATTGTAAAACTGTGACTTTTCTGGTCTGGTCAGCCATCTTGAAACAATAAAAGAAATTCAAGAATATTATCAGGATCTAGTGATCTAGTCAACAAAAAGAGCATTAAAACAATACATGCAAATATTACAATGACATGCATAGCAAGGAAAGCCATACTTTACCTTCTTTTATGCTCGCTTCGCTTCTTTTATGCATTTTCACCCCAAACCATCCTCAGTCACACCAGGGTTACCAAAAACACTTCACAGCTGTTAGTAGGCAAATATCACACATACACGCCGCCGAGGCTGCTAGTGTGGCTAGTTGTTTTTAACTTTTTTAGGTGAAAAAAAGCGAAAACAGTGTTAAATTTAAATCTGCATTAAGTTTTTTTTCTGGCTACGTTGTTGCAGTGTAAACTAGGGTTGGGCATTGTTAAGGACAGGCTGCCATCAGTCAACCACCTATTGTTGATATGTTCACAGAGATATGCCACATGCACTGATAGAGACGCTTGTTGAAACGGGAAAACAAAAACAAAAAACAGAATACAAAAACACCTAATAGAGATGATTCACTTTCAATCCCAAAATAAACATTCAGAAGAAATAACAAAAGCTAGATTTTGAGTTGTTGGTGTCCATGGAGAACCAGCAACTCACCGGTATAATGATTACCCTTAATCTTTACTATTCTGATGGAGATACTCTGTGTCTGTGTTCAATTCTGTGCTGGAGCTCAGCTCAACAGAAAGGATGGAGGCACCACCTTGTGGTCATTCTCAGTTTTTCAACATAACTACATAACTACATAACTACATACAACTACAATTAATTACAAACCAGAAAAATTTAAACAAAAATAAATTATCTAAATGATTTAAACATACCTGACCCTTTGTGAAAAAGTAACATCCTGAATGTTGCATTTAATGTGAGCTCGTAGGTTTATTGTGTGTTTGATGGTGGAAGCAAAGACTTAGATGCACAGCACACAATACTGAGAAACCACATTCTCCTGTAAAGGTTTCTAAATGACGTATACTGTACCTTACTGTTTTTAGGCCCTTTTCCTAGTGTACCAATGAATTCCTGTTAAACAAAAGCAAAGAGTGATTTAAATCAGTTTGAATCACACAGAACTTTATTATTTGTTACATATATCCATTAGCACTGTGTTCCACACATTTCAAACATGCACTAAAGTGTTGAGGCGCTCCTGTTGTGACCTAGCACACAGAAAATTCCCCATTGAAGCCTTTGACCTCACTTTGTGGGGAGGAATGAGAAGCATTTCAGGAACTCACTGGTTGTGTTGGGCCTCCTGTGGTGTCAGTGGCTGCTGTTCTTGACAGATAGAGAGTTGATCTGTCTCTCACTGAGAAGGAAGTAGATGTTCTGTCTCTGGTTTGTCTCGTTGGGGTGCCCCCTTTAGTCAGTGAAGAGCTGTATTTGTCCTCTGCAAGAGCAAGATCCGACATCAAATTAATGTTGACTTCTTTATTAGATTTGCCCAATAATACATCTGGAGTCTTGGAATTTCTAGTTTAAACCTAGTGGCACACACATGCATAAAAGTGGAACAACAGGATACTGCTGTATCCTAAAATAAGCAAAGCTGTGCGTGTCCAGTGTCAGCAACAAGTTGAATGATAACGCCGTGTCTGTGTATTTTTAGTTATGGTGGAATCTGTCTTATCACTGTTGTAGCTTCCTGTTACCTCATGGATTCTAGTTCACATGCATTATGCCATGAAACAGCATATGTTTTAGTAAAGAGAGATATTGTAACAAACAAGTCAGATTACGAGCTTTGATCCCGGTAGATAAATAGGCCCACACAGCCCTCCCTGCTGCACAGGACTATCATCAAAATGCATTCCACGGATTGACCATGACACCCAAGAAGAAGAAAAAACAGCAACTGCTAGCTCAGCTTGAGGGACACAGATTGTTTGCACATTGTTTGAATGGGCTCTCTCCCATCAAACCATCAACACCTGACCAAAAGAATGCAACAGCCCAGCCCAGTAAACCACATGCATGTTCTGAAACTGATTTTTGTTTATGCAAAAAAAACCACCCTGCAATCAGACTGTATTAGCTGAAATTTGTTCCTCAGCTGGAGTTAAGTAAATATAATGAGTTTAGAAAAAAAATCAACAGCAGCATCATGAAAAATATGTTCAGAGGTCAACAGCACAGTATGCTGCACAGGCCATCCAGCTGTAACTAATGGCCAGATTTAAACACACCTCCCTTTTCACGCACTAAGCCCTGACGGGACAAAAGGATGGCCTGGCGAGCCGGCGCCTCTCACGAGTCTGGACTTAAAGCATTTTCACAGATGGGTGAGCAGACAGAATCATGCAACCGACTGCCATGCCCCCCCATGAAAGTCCTCACCCAGTAAACCGAGAGGTCAACTGTCACTCATCATCGACGTGTGTTCACAAACATCCACGCAAACTTGTCTCGACAGAGGAAATAATGAAAAGACTCATTATTACAGACTCGAAAATGAAATTAAGCGTCAATGACACAACTGGAAACTTTTTTCAGTGATTCCAACGTTTTCTGAGCAATGTCTGCCGACATCTCTTTGATCTGGGTTAATTCTTCAGGAATGAAGAGGAGCTATTAGCAGCATGCTAATGGGAGGAAATTTTGGGATGCTGGCAGCTGTACAAATGATGGTTAAATGCAGCTGGCATTTGTTCTTCACCACCACCGCAGCCTTTTACCTCCATCAGCTGTTGGCAATTGTAGCTACATTCATAGACTGTAATGAAAACCAACATCCCAAAGGACAACTTGTATTATAGGGTCCCAGATCCCCCATATAGCACTGTGTGTTACACCATTTGCCTACTTCTAGGAGTTCATTTTTTCCCCTTCATTTGATTTTCATTTTCCAATGTTTCTGAAGATATAGAGAAGGAAACAGACTGACTGTCTAACATATGACTTCCAGTTTCCACCATTTGTTTGAAACTTGAGGGATAGCGTACCGATGGTGTCTGACGGTTGATGAGCACTTAATGAAGAGAGCATTATATTCATAAATTACTGCCTTTATAGCTCAGTCATAAAAAGACAGGAGCAAAATTGCAAATTTCAGAATTTTCTATACTTTGTGATTGCTGTTGAAAAAATCAGTTTCTCCAGTACAACTTCATCTTGTCTCAACAATAACAGCGTGAAATTTGACAAAATAAAGTCCAATAATACAAAACATGTACATCCAGGAACCTTTCTCTGTCATTATATAGTGCTATTGTCATTTTACAGTAGCGGCACAGTCACGCTATTTGGCCTCATATGAAGAAAGTTAATAAATACTCACTAAAACACCATCCAGCATTGTTTCCCTGTGTATTTCTGCTGTGTTCACTCCCAGGACCCCTGTGATGTGTGATGTGTAGTAGAGCCTGTCTCCTCTTTCAGTGCTCTCTGTGACTGAACTCTTTCTAGTCCCGTGGCCTTGGTGACAGCTGATTTTTATCAGTGCCTGCTGCCCCAGTGGAAGACTTTGGCTATTTTGGGATGGTGGGCTGGCTGCTGCTACTCGCCTGAGTCAATCACCTCTGTTAGTCACTGTTGGATTGGGACACCCCTCATTTCCACAGATACATTGTCACCTGCTATAACAGGAACTGGGTGGAACCAATAGTATGTGTGTCAGTGGGTGCTCGGCAGCCAATATATTGAAAGAAAAAATACAGACAAATGGTCCTATTTTGGTAAGTTCTACTTGGGTCCTGGCATTCATGAGGATGTCACTCACACGCCTAAACAGTATTTTCGGCCAACATACATCTTCAAGTGTCCCATTGGACAGAACAATGTACACCCCCCGCACTGCCAAACGTACTCATGAACAGCTCAAGGAACATGACACAGATCCAAAGGTACTGATCTGGCCTCCAAACTGCCCTGATCTCAGTCCAGTCTTTTAAAATGCTAATTCTCACTCTCTTTTTCCACACTACCTACACTTTAAGTATCACTATGACAAAATCTCACCCTAAATTCAACAGAATTAGATGGCAAACGCTGGGAAATTACACCATAAGCCATGGGCTGTATTATGAAACGCTTCCAAATATTTCAGCTTTATTTTGGAACAAACACAGCTGACATTACTGGTTGTTCCTTACTTATACCAGGTTCATCACAGGGTAAGGACGTCAGTATTGCTGAAGCAATGTCAGTAATGGGTCACGGACAGGCATGGCTCAGAGGGCCAAGGCCTGCGTCACGGTCAGAACTGGTGGTGACACTCTCAGTTCTATCTTAAGCATGTGTGCCGGGCACATAGTTATGCATTTACAACACTACATCCTTGTCTTTATTTAGCTTCTATTTCCTCCCACCATCAAACACCACATGCGTTGCCACTGCTTCGTAAACTCGGTCAGGATTTACATGGTGACACTTTAAATACTAGGCCTTGATCCTGAACTGTTTGCTCTGTGGCAACCTAATATAGATTCATTTGATACGCTTGAGAACTGCTGTTTGACATGCAAAGATGAATGTACCTACATTCATATTTCAAAGAACTGTCAGGAACATATATATTAAACAGCTTGAGAAGTGTCCACTCGTCTTACCTTACATGACAATGAACCTCAAAGCTTCAAGGAAACTCTGGCACCCATCCCTTATCCCGTCCTAGATGTCAGTGATTGTAGTAAATATGAAACAAAGTACCACTGCTCACCAGGCAAGTGTCTGCGTGCTCTGTCATGAAACTCTGGAAGCCCATTCACAGCCCTTCTTCCACCCACTTGAGTGGCTTTCTGTGGATAAACAGCACATTATGTTGTCAAGAGAATTATAACAGACAATATATGATTGTTTTGTGTCTCATTTTGGTGGGTGTGGAGTCGGGCTGTCGAGACTTAAAATAGAGGGAGCTTAAAATCCATGATAGCTGGGTTAAGAGTTGGATGACACTCATGCCACTTTCAGTAACACATAGCCAGGAAAGATATGCAGGATTAGTAAGCTTCACTATTAACTGGTCCAGATTTTTTTCTTCTTTTTTTTTTACACAAATAGAGTAACTGCCTGGTTCTGGATGTAAAGTGCAAACATATCAGGTGAGTGGTTCCTTTAAAAAGTATGAAAATACTAGCGTTTCATTGCTACCTATACTGTATTTCATCAAATAAATTGCTAACTGCCAAATAGGCTACCAAGTGCAAAGCATAGGACTAATGTTTCAGCAAAATTCAATTTAATTCAATTCACTTTTATTTGTATAGCACCAAATCACAACAACAGTCACCTCAAGGTGCTTTAAGACCCTACAATAATACAGAGAAAACCCCAACATTGCACTTGGCGACAGTGGGAAGAAAAAACTCCCTTTTGACAGGAAGAAACCTTTAGCAGAACCAGGCTCACATCACGTGCTTGTGTCATTTGGATGACCAGCACTGTATTGTAACACTACTTGTAACTGCTCAAGTAGGCAGCTGACACACCTGTGTAGCTGTGTCCTTAAGAAAAGTGTTATGACTTCTCCTGTCCTGCAGAGGGTAGTCTCTCACTGTGACACTGTCAGTTTCAGACGCCATGTTCAGCCGAGGGCTGCTGCTGAAGCACTGCTGCAGGGTAGCTTTGGACTCGAACAGGGCGCACAGAGCTTTGGTGCCCGTAGCTTCCTTCTGAGGAAGGAACTCCATGGAGCGACTCCTGGAAAGATTAGAGCGCCTTCCTGAGCCCCAGAGAACCACATTCTCTCTGCTGTCCCCTCTTCTCCATCCGCCATCCACCCAGCTTTCCGACAGCTAAAGAGAGTAGTTGATTTTTATGTGTTTTTCAGTTTTGGCAGTATTTCCATTTAACAAACACAAGTGTAGACACCTACCTCAAGATTCTGCTCTGCTCTATCAGGACTCCTTAGGTCAGAGCAGCTTTGGTAACTATTAGGACAAATTTAATACCAATATATATTAACAGATGAGTGAATGAAGACAACACACAGTCAGTAAACGTTGCCAGCACCTGTGAATAATGTAAATAAACTGTAAATGTCACAAGTTTGTGCCTCAGTAGAACTTACTGTTGCACCAGTTGAGAGACAGACTTTCTCTTCCAGCCGGGGGAAACTGCATTGACCCACGACTTTTCCTGAATCCCAGAAAGACTCTTCAAGGACTGGGTCCTCCTCAGGCCAAAAACCTCCATTGTATTCTTTTAAACAACAGCTGCAATTTAAAGCAACAGCATTTTTTCACCAAACTGCAAGCTTTTAAAACCAGGCTGTCATTTAAATCAGAATAGATCAAATCCACAAATGTTTTCCTTTGACTCATCAATAAACTCTAAATCTGACGTTCTTAAATTCAAGTACATAACTGAGGTTTAACTTCTTTTGAGTTATTATACAATAGACACTGACACTGACAGTCATCTGACTCTGTTAATGTTTATGAATTTATGCACTCAAGCAGCAAACCCAGAGTCCTGGCTCAAGATGCCGTCTTATAACAGTGTGATACATACACGACTGCTGTAGCTGAAGGGACATTTAATGCTTTCAAATAAGAAAGAAAGAAAGAAAGAAAGAAAGAAAGAAAGAAAGAAAGAAAGAAAGAAAGAAAGAAAGAAAGAAAGAAAGAAAGAAAGAAAGAAAGAAA